>NC_042999.1:146558540-146588540 GCF_006345805.1 Octopus sinensis
TCCGCTGCCCTAACCATCATACTGGTCAAAATTAATCGTCGTCGTCATTGTCCTCCTTCCCCAACGTCATCACCAACCAGGTAACCCTAATGTGGTTGCTCGACCAGCTAGAAACAGCAACCGAAATCTGTCTCAAATCACATCTTAATGTCGTAAATATGGGATACTTTGAATTATGCAATCTTTGAACACCATACCTATCCGCTCTCCAACGCCCTAACAATACTTGATAATCACGACCAGAACGATTTTGATGATTGGTCTGCTCAGTCATGGCTCAGCTGAGGCTTAACAACAACAACAACAACAGCTTCAACAGTGTCGTTGTCACCGTAGTCGTTACCGTAGTCGTTACCGCTGACGTTGATGTCGACGTTGTTGTGGCAGTAGTCACCACCACCAGCAAAAGTCACATGGTCTTCATCAGATGGGTGACTTTCGTGGTATTATCGTATTAAGTTAGCTTCGTGTTGTCCCATAATAAACCAACAAAGAGCGTTATTGAAATAACATTTGCATTTCATCGAAGCAAATTACAATATTTATATAGTTACATCACAGTGTGCACGTAACCTATTGTAGTTTGCTAGAACCGAGCGTAGTTGTAATTTAATAACAAATAAAAGAGCTTAGCTTAGCGTGAGAGGAGGGAATAGTGCTTGTCCATCCTAGTTAACGAATTCCTTTTAACACGGGGCTGAACTTCAGACCAGAAAACCTTGCTGAGTAAGGTCTTGTTGCTTATGCTTCCAAAGCGAAGGACACGTTGCCTGACTTAATAACCAGGACACGTTGCCTAGCTAAGGCGCGGCCTGGACCTAGTTATTGAAGCTGTGAGGCTTCGATACTAGGTTGGTTGGTTAAAAACAGAGGACACGTTGCCTAACTTAAGCGTGGCGTGGACCTAGATATTAAAGCAGTGAGGCTTCGATTCTATGAAAGCTGTCAGAATTCGATTCTACGATCGTTGTTTAATAACCAGGACACGTTGCCGGACTTTAGCGTAGTCTGGACTTAGTTATTGAAGCTGTGAGGCTTCGATTCTAGGTCGGTTGGTTAATAACCAGGACGCGTTGCCCAACTTAAGCGTGCTCTGGACCTAGTTATTAAAGTTGTGAGGCTTCGATTCTAGGTTGGTTGGTTAATAACCAGGACACGTTGCCTGATTTAAGCGCGGCTTGGACCTAGTTATTAAAGCTGTGAGGTTTCGATTCTAGGCTGGTTGGTTAATAACCAGGACAGTTGCCTTAACTTAAGCGTGGCCTGGACCTAGTTATTAAAGCTGTGAGGCTTCGATTCAAGGTTGGTTGGTAAATAACCAAGACACGTTGCCTGACTGAAGTGTGGTCTGGGCCTAGTTATTAAAGTTATGAGGTTTCGATTCTAGGCTGGTTGGTTAATAACCAGGACACGTTGCCTTAACTTAAGCGTGGCCTGGACCTAGTTATTAAAGCTGTGAGGCTTCGATTCAAGGTTGGTTGGTAAATAACCAAGACACGTTGCCTGACTGAAGTGTGGTCTGGGCCTAGTTATTAAAGTTATGAGGTTTCGATTCTAGGCTGGTTGGTTAATAACCAGGACACGTTGCCTGATTGAAGCGTACCCTAGACCTAGTTATTAAAGCTGTGAGGCTTTGATGCTAGGTTGGTTGGTTAATAACCAAGAAACGTTGCCTAACGAAAGCGTGTTCTGGACCTAGTTATTAAAGCTGTGAGGCTTCGATTCTAGGTTGGTTGGTTAATAACCAGGACACGTTGCCTTAACTTAAGCGCGGCCTGGAACTAGTTATTAAAGCTGTGAGGTTTCGATTCTAGGTTGGTTAATAACCAGGACACGTTGCTTAACTTAAGCGTGGTCTGGACCTAGTTATTAAAGCTGTGAGGCTTCGGTTCGAGGTTGGTTGGTTAATAACCAGGACACGTTGCCTAACTTCAGCGTGATCTGGACCTAGTTATTAAAGCTGTGAGGCTTCGGTTCGAGGTTGGTTGGTTAATAACCAGGACACGTTGCCTAACTTCAGCGTGGCTTGGACCTAGTTATTAAAGCTGTGAGGCTTTGATTCTAGGTTGGTTGGTTAATAACCAGGACACGTTGCCTGACTTCAGCGTGGCCTGGACCTAGTTATTAAAGCTGTGAGGCGTCGATTCTACGTTGGTTTGTTAATAACCAGGACGCGTTGCCTAACTTAAGCGTGGTCTGGACATATTTATTAAAGCTGTGAGGCTTCGAGTCTAGGCTGGTTGGTTAATAACCAGGACACGTTGCCTGATTTAAGCGTGGTCTGGACCTAGTTATTATAGCTGTGAGGTTTCGATTCTACGTTCGTTGTTTAATAACCAGGACACGTTGTCGGACTTTAGCGTAGTCTGGACCTAGTTATTAAAGCTGTGAGGCTTCGATTCTAGGTCGGTTGGTTAATAACCAGGACACGTTGCCTAACTTAAGCGTGGTCTGGACCTAGTTATTAAAGTTGTGAGGCTTCGATTCAACGAAGGTTGTTTAATAACCAGAAGATGTTTCCTGACTTGTGCGTAGTGTGGACCTATTTATTAAAGCTGTGAGGTTTCGATTCTAGGCTGGTTGGTTAATAACCAGGACACGTTGCCTGATTTAAGCGTACTCTGGACCTAGTTATTAAAGCTGTGAGGCTTTGATACTAGGTTGGTTGGTTAATAACCAAGAAACGTTGCCTAACGAAAGCGTGGCCTGGACCTAGTTATTAAAGCTGTGAGGCTTCGATTCTAGGTTGGTTGGTTAATAACCAGGACACGTTGCCTGATTTAAGCGTACCCTGGACCTAGTTATTAAAGCTGTGAGGCTTTGATACTAGGTTGGTTGGTTAATAACCAAGAAACGTTGACTAACGAAAGCGTGGCCTGGACCTAGTTATTAGAGCTATGAGGCTTCGATTTTAGGTTGGTTGGTGAAGAACCAGGACACGTTGCCTGACTTAAGTGTGGTCTGGGCCTAGTTATTAAAGCTGTGAGGCTTTGATTCTAGGTTGGTTGGTTAATAACCAGGACACGTTGCCTGACTTCAGCGTGGCCTGGACCTAGTTATTAAAGCTGTGAGGCGTCGATTCTACGTTGGTTTGTTAATAACCAGGACACGTTGCCTAACTTAAGCGTGGTCTGGACATATTTATTAAAGCTGTGAGGCTTCGAGTCTAGGCTGGTTGGTTAATAACCAGGACACGTTGCCTGATTTAAGCGTGGTCTGGACCTAGTTATTATAGCTGTGAGGTTTCGATTCTACGTTCGTTGTTTAATAACCAGGACACGTTGTCGGACTTTAGCGTAGTCTGGACCTAGTTATTAAAGCTGTGAGGCTTCGATTCTAGGTCGGTTGGTTAATAACCAGGACACGTTGCCTAACTTAAGCGTGGTCTGGACCTAGTTATTAAAGTTGTGAGGCTTCGATTCAACGAAGGTTGTTTAATAACCAGAAGATGTTTCCTGACTTGTGCGTAGTGTGGACCTATTTATTAAAGCTGTGAGGTTTCGATTCTAGGCTGGTTGGTTAATAACCAGGACACGTTGCCTGATTTAAGCGTACTCTGGACCTAGTTATTAAAGCTGTGAGGCTTTGATACTAGGTTGGTTGGTTAATAACCAAGAAACGTTGCCTAACGAAAGCGTGGCCTGGACCTAGTTATTAAAGCTGTGAAGCTTCGATTCCTAGGTTGGTTGGTTAATAACCAGGACACGTTGCCTGATTTAAGCGTACCCTGGACCTAGTTATTAAAGCTGTGAGGCTTTGATACTAGGTTGGTTGGTTAATAACCAAGAAACGTTGACTAACGAAAGCGTGGCCTGGACCTAGTTATTAGAGCTATGAGGTTTCGATTTTAGGTTGGTTGGTGAAGAACCAGGACACGTTGCCTGACTTAAGTGTGGTCTGGGCCTAGTTATTAAAGCTGTGAGGCTTCGATTCTAGGTTTGTTGGTTAATAACCAGGACAGTTGCCTTAACTTAAGCGTGGCCTGGACCTAGTTATTAAAGCTGTGAGGCTTCGATTCTAGGTTGGTTGGTTAATAACCAGGACACGTTGCCTGACTTCAGCGTGGCCTGGACCTAGTTATTAAAGCTGTGAGGCGTCGATTCTACGTTGGTTTGTTAATAACCAGGACACGTTGCCTAACTTAAGCGTGGTCTGGACATATTTATTAAAGCTGTGAGGCTTCGAGTCTAGGCTGGTTGGTTAATAACCAGGACACGTTGCCTGATTTAAGCGTGGTCTGGACCTAGTTATTATAGCTGTGAGGTTTCGATTCTACGTTCGTTGTTTAATAACCAGGACACGTTGTCGGACTTTAGCGTAGTCTGGACCTAGTTATTAAAGCTGTGAGGCTTCGATTCTAGGTCGGTTGGTTAATAACCAGGACACGTTGCCTAACTTAAGCGTGGTCTGGACCTAGTTATTAAAGCTGTGAGGCTTTGATACTAGGTTGGTTGGTTAATAACCAGGACACGTTGCCTGATTTAAGCGTACCCTGGACCTAGTTATTAAAGCTGTGAGGCTTTGATACTAGGTTGGTTGGTTAATAACCAAGAAACGTTGACTAACGAAAGCGTGGCCTGGACCTAGTTATTAGAGCTATGAGGCTTCGATTTTAGGTTGGTTGGTGAAGAACCAGGACACGTTGCCTGACTTAAGTGTGGTCTGGGCCTAGTTATTAAAGCTGTGAGGCTTCGATTCTAGGTTTGTTGGTTAATAACCAGGACAGTTGCCTTAACTTAAGCGTGGCCTGGACCTAGTTATTAAAGCTGTGAGGCTTCGATTCTAGGTTGGTTGGTTAATAACCAGGACACGTTGCCTGACTTCAGCGTGGCCTGGACCTAGTTATTAAAGCTGTGAGGCGTCGATTCTACGTTGGTTTGTTAATAACCAGGACACGTTGCCTAACTTAAGCGTGGTCTGGACATATTTATTAAAGCTGTGAGGCTTCGAGTCTAGGCTGGTTGGTTAATAACCAGGACACGTTGCCTGATTTAAGCGTGGTCTGGACCTAGTTATTATAGCTGTGAGGTTTCGATTCTACGTTCGTTGTTTAATAACCAGGACACGTTGTCGGACTTTAGCGTAGTCTGGACCTAGTTATTAAAGCTGTGAGGCTTCGATTCTAGGTCGGTTGGTTAATAACCAGGACACGTTGCCTAACTTAAGCGTGGTCTGGACCTAGTTATTAAAGTTGTGAGGCTTCGATTCAACGAAGGTTGTTTAATAACCAGAAGATGTTTCCTGACTTGTGCGTAGTGTGGACCTATTTATTAAAGCTGTGAGGTTTCGATTCTAGGCTGGTTGGTTAATAACCAGGACACGTTGCCTGATTTAAGCGTACTCTGGACCTAGTTATTAAAGCTGTGAGGCTTTGATACTAGGTTGGTTGGTTAATAACCAAGAAACGTTGCCTAACGAAAGCGTGGACTGGACCTAGTTATTAAAGCTGTGAGGCTTCGATTCTAGGTTGGTTGGTTAATAACCAGGACACGTTGCCTGATTTAAGCGTACCCTGGACCTAGTTATTAAAGCTGTGAGGCTTTGATACTAGGTTGGTTGGTTAATAACCAAGAAACGTTGACTAACGAAAGCGTGGCCTGGACCTAGTTATTAGAGCTATGAGGCTTCGATTTTAGGTTGGTTGGTGAAGAACCAGGACACGTTGCCTGACTTAAGTGTGGTCTGGGCCTAGTTATTAAAGCTGTGAGGCTTCGATTCTAGGTTTGTTGGTTAATAACCAGGACAGTTGCCTTAACTTAAGCGTGGCCTGGACCTAGTTATTAAAGCTGTGAGGCTTCGATTCTAGGTTGATTGGTTAATAACCAGGACACATTGCCTGAGTTAAGCGTAATCTGGACCTAGTAATTAAAGCTGTGAGGTTTCATTCTAGGTTGGTTGTTTAATAACCAGGACACAGTACCTGACTTAAGCGTGGTCTGGACCTAGTTATTAATGCTGTGAGCCTTCGATTCTAGGTTGGTTGATTAATAACCAGGATACGTTGCCTAACATAAGCGTGGCCTGGACCTAGGTATTAAAGCTGTGAGGCTTCGATTCTAGTTTGCTTGATTAATAACCAGGACACGGTACCTGACTTAAGCATTGTAAGGACCTAGTTATTAAAGATGTGAGGCTTCGATTCTAGGTTGGTTGGTTAATAAGCACAACACGTTGCCTGACTAAAACGTGGCCTGGACCTAGTTATTAAAGCTGTGAGGCTTTGATTCTAGGTTGGTTGGTTAATAACCAGGACATGTTGCCTAACTTAAGCGTGGCCTGGACCTAGTTAGTAAAGCTGTGAGACTTCGATTCTAGGTTGGTTGGTTAACAACCAGGAGACGTTGCTTGATTTGAGCGTGGTCTGGACCTAGTTATTAAAGCTGTGAGGTTTTATTCTAGGTTGGTTGGTTAACAACCAAGATATTTTGCCTAACTTAAGCGGGGTCTGGACCTTGTTATTAATGCTGTGAGGCTTCGATTCTAGGTTGGTTGGTTAATAACCAGGACACGTTTCCTGAATTAAGCGTGGTCTGAACAAAGTTATTAAAGCTGTGAAGCTTCGATTCTAGTTTGGTTGGTTGATAACCAGGACATGTTGCCTGACTTAAGCGTAGTCTGGACCTAGTTAGTAGAGCTGTGAGGCTTTGATTCTAGGTTGGTTAGTTAATAACCAATACACGTTGCCTAAATTAAGCGTGGTCTGGGCCTCGGTATTAAAGCTGTGAGGCTTCGATTCTAGGTTGGTTGTTTAATAACCAAGACACGTTGCCTAACGAAAGCGTGGCCTGGACCTAGTTATTAAAGCTGTGAGGCGTTATTCTAGGTTGGTTGGTTAACAACCATGACATGTTGCCTAAATTAAACGTGGTCTGGACCCAGTTATTAAAGCTGTGAGGCTTCGACTCCAGGTTGGTTGGTTAATAACCAGGACACGTTTCCTGAATTAAGCGTGGTCTGGACCTAGTTATTAAAGCTGTTAAGCTTCGATTCTAGTTCGCTTGGTTAATAACCAGGACAAGTTGCCTGACTTGTAGTCAAGACCTAGTTATTAAAGCTGTGAGGTTTCGATTCTAGGTTGGTTGGTTAATAATCAGGACAAAGTACCTGATGTAAGCGTTGTCCGGACCTAGTTATTAAAGCTGTGAGGCTTTGATTCTAGGTTGGTTAATAAGCAGGCCACGTTCCCTGACTTAAGCGTGGTCTGGACCCAGTTATTAAATCCGTGAGGCTTTGATTCTACGTTGGTTGGTTAATAACCGGGACAAGTTGCCTAACTTAAGCGTGGTCTGGACCTAGGTATTAAAGCTGTGCGGCTTCGATTACAGGTCGGTGGGTTAATAACCAGGACATGTTGCCTGATTTAAGCGTGGCCTGGACCTAGTTATTAAAGCTGTGAGGCTTCGATTCCTAGGTTGGTTGGACACGCTGCCTGATTTGAGCGTGGTCGGGACCTAGTTATGAAAGCTGTGAGGCTTTGATTCGAGGTTGGTTGGTTAACAACCAGGAGACGTTGCCTAACTTAAGCGTGGTCTGGAACTAGTTATTAAAGCTGTGAGGCTTTGATTCTAGTATGGTTGGTTAATAACCAGGACACGTTGCCTGACTTGAGCGTGGTCTGGTCGAAGTTATTATAGCTGTGAGGCTTTGATTCCAGGTTGGTTGGTTAACAACCAAGACACTTTGCCTAACTTAAGCGTGGTCTGGACCGAGTTATTAAAGGTGTGAGGCTTCGGTTCAGGTTGCTTGGTTAATAACCAGGACAAGTTTCCTGAATTAAGCGTGGTCTGGACCTTGTTATTAAAGCTGTGAATCTTCGATTCTAGTTCGATTGGTTAATAACCAGGACAAGTTGCCTACCTTAAGCGTAGTCTGGACCTAGTTATTAGAGGTGTGAGGATTTGATTCTAGTTTGTTTGGTTAATAACCAAGACACGTTGCGTAACTTATGCGTGGTCTGGACCTAGTTATTAAAGCTGTGAGGCTTCGATTCCAGGTTGGTTGGTTAATAACCAGGACACGTTTCCTGAATTAAGCGAAGTCTGGACCTAGTTATTAAAGCTGTGAAGCTTCGATTCTAGTTTGCTTGGTTAATAACCAGGACAAGTTGCTTAACTTAAGCGTGGTCTGGACCTAGTTATTAAAGCTGTGAGGTTTCGATTCTAGGTTGTTTGTTTAATAATCAGGACACAGTAGCTGACGTAAGCGTAGTCTGGACCTAGTTATTAAAGCTGTAAGGCTTCGATTCTAGGTTGGTTGTTTAATAAGCAGGCCACGTTGCCTGACTTAAGCGTGGTCTGGCCCTAGTTATTAAAGCTGTGACGCTTGATCCTAGGTTGGCTGGTTAATAACCATTACAAGTTGCCTAACTTAAGCGTGGTCTGGACTTAGGTATTAAAGCTGTGAAGCTTCGATTCCAGGTTGGTTGTTTAATAACCAGTACACGTTGCCTGATTTAAGCGTGGCCTGGACCACGTTATTAAAGCTGTGAGGCTTCGATTCCTAGGTTGGTTGGATAACAACCAGGACACGCTGGTGAGGTTTCGATTCTAGGTTGGTTGGTTAATAATCAGGACAAAGTACCTGATGTAAGCGTTGTCCGGACCTAGTTATTAAAGCTGTGAGGCTTTGATTCTAGGTTGGTTAATAAGCAGGCCACGTTCCCTGACTTAAGCGTGGTCTGGACCCAGTTATTAAATCCGTGAGGCTTTGATTCTACGTTGGTTGGTTAATAACCGGGACAAGTTGCCTAACTTAAGCGTGGTCTGGCTTCGATTACAGGTCGGTGGGTTAATAACCAGGACACGTTGCCTGATTTAAGCGTGGCCTGGACCTACTTATTAAAGCTGTGAGGCTTCGATTCCTAGGTTGGTTGGACACGCTGCCTGACTTGAGCGTGGTCTGGACCTAGTTATGAAAGCTGTGAGGCTTTGATTCGAGGTTGGTTGGTTAACAACCAGGAGACGTTGCCTGACTTGAGCGTGGTCTGGTCCAAGTTATTATAGCTGTGAGGCTTTGATTCCAGATTGGGTGGTTAACAACCAAGACATGTTGCCTAACTTAAGCGTGGTCTGGACCGAGTTATTAAAGCTGTGAGGGTTCGGTTCAGGTTGGTTGGTTAAAAACCAGGACAAGTTTCCTGAATTAAGCGTGGTCTGGACCTTGTTATTAAAGATGTGAATCTTCGATTCTAGTTCGATTGGTTAATAACCAGAAGTTGCCTACCTTAAGCGTAGTCTGGACCTAGTTATTAGAGGTGTGAGGATTTGATTCTAGTTTGTTTGGTTAATAACCAAGACAGGTTGCGTAACTTATGCGTGGTCTGGACCTAGTTATTAAAGCTGTGAGGCTTCGATTTCAGGTTGGTTGGTTAATAACCAGGACACGTTTCCTGAATTAAGCGAAGTCTGGACCTAGTTATTAAAGCTGTGAAGCTTCGATTCTAGTTTGCTTGGTTAATAACCAGGACAAGTTGCTTAACTTAAGCGTGGTCTGGACCTAGTTATTAAAGCTGTGAGGTTTCGATTCTAGGTTGGTTGCTTAATAATCAGGACACAGTAGCTGACGTAAGCGTAGTCTGGACCTAGTTATTAAAGCTATAAGGCTTCGATTCTAGGATGGTTGTTTAATAAGCAGGCCACGTTGCCTGACTTAAGCGTGGTCTGGACCTAGATATTAAAGCTGTGACGCTTGATCCTAGGGTGGCTGGTTAATAACCATTACAAGTTGCCTAACTTAAGCGTGGTCTGGACCTAGGTATTAAAGCTGTGAAGCTTCGATTCCAGGTTGGTTGTTTAATAACCTGTACACGTTGCCTGATTTAAGCGTGGCCTGGACCACGTTATTAAAGCTGTGAGGCTTCGATTCCTAGGTTGGTTGGATAACAACCAGGACACGCTGCCTGACTTGAGCGTTGTCTGGACCTAGTTATTAAAGCTGTGAGGCTGTGATACTAGGTTGGCTGGTTAATAACAAGGACAAGTTGCCTAACTTAAGCGTGGTCTGGACCTAGTTATTAAAGCTGTGAGGCTTCGATTCTAGGTTGGTTGGTTAATAACCAGGACAGTTGCCTTAACTTAAGCGTGGCCTTGACCTAGTTATTAAAGCTGTGAGGCTTCGATTCTAGTTTGGTTGGTTAATTACCAGGACACGTTGTCTGATTTCAGCGCGGCCTGGACCTAGTTATTAAAGCTGTGAGGTTTCGATTCTAAGTTGGTTGGTTAATAACCAACACACGTTGCTTAACTTAAGCGTGGTCTGGACCTAGTTATTAAAGCTGTGAGGCTTCGATTCGAGGTTGGTTGGTTAATTACCAGGACACGTTGTCTGATTTCAGCGCGGCTTGGACCTAGATATTAAAGCTGTGAGGTTTCGATTCTAAGTTGGTTGGTTAATAACCAAGACACGTTGCTTAACTTAAGCGTGGTCTGGACCTAGTTATTAAAGCTGTGAGGCTTCGAGTCGAGGTTGGTTGGTTAATTACCAGGACAAGTTGCCTGATTTAAGCGTGGCCTGGACCTAGTTATTAAAACTGTGAGGCTTCGATTCTAGGTTGGTTGGTTAATAACCAGGGACAAGTTGGTTGGTTAATAACCGGGACAAGTTGCCTAACTTAAGCGTGGTCTGGACCTAGGTATTAAAGCTGTGAGGCTTCGATTACAGGTCGGTGGGTTAATAACCAGGACACGTTGCCTGATTTAAGCGTGGCCTGGACCTAGTTATTAAAGCTGTGAGGCTTCGATTCCTATGTTGGTTGGATAACAACCAGGACACACTGCCTGACTTGAGCGTGGTCTGGTCCAAGTTATTATAGCTGTGAGGCTTTGATTCTAGGTTGGTTGGTTAACAACCAAGACATGTTGCCTAACTTAAGCGTGGTCTGGACCGAGTTATTAAAGCTGTGAGGCTTCGATTACAGGTCGGTGGGTTAATAACCAGGACACGTTGCCTGATTTAAGCGTGGCCTGGACCTAGTTATTAAAGCTGTGAGGCTTCGATTCCTATGTTGGTTGGATAACAACCAGGACACACTGCCTGACTTGAGCGTGGTCTGGTCCAAGTTATTATAGCTGTGAGGCTTTGATTCTAGGTTGGTTGGTTAACAACCAAGACATGTTGCCTAACTTAAGCGTGGTCTGGACCGAGTTATTAAAGCTGTGAGGCTTCGGTTCAGGTTGGTTGGTTAATAACCAGGACACGTTTCCTGAATTAAGCGTGGTCTGGACCTTGTTATTAAAGCTGTGAATCTTCGATTCTAGTTCGATTGGTTAATAACCAGAAGTTGCCTAACTTAAGCGTAGTCTGGACCTAGTTATTAGAGGTGTGAGGCTTTGTTTCTAGTTTGTTTGGTTAATAACCAGGACACGTTGCGTAACTTATGCGTGTTCTGGACCGAGTTATTAAAGCTGTGTGGCTTCGATTCCAGGTTGGTTGGTTAATAACCAGGACACGTTTCCTGAATTAAGCGAAGTCTGGACCTAGTTATTAAAGCTGTGAAGCTTCGATTCTAGTTTGCTTGGTTAATAACCAGGACAAGTTGCTTAACTTAAGCGTGGTCTGGACCTAGTTATTAAAGCTGTGAGGTTTCGATTCCAGGTTTGTTGTTTAATAATCAGGACACAGTAGCTGACGTAAGCGTAGTCTGGACCTAGTTATTAAAGCTGTGAGGCTTCGATTCAAGGTTGTTTGTTTAATAAGCAGGCCACGTTGCCTGACTTAAGCGTGGTCTGGACCTAGTTATTAAAACTGTGAGGCTTTGATCCTAGGTTGGCTGGTTAATAACCAGGACAAGTTGCCTAACTTAAGCGTGGTCTGGACCTAGCTATTAAAGCTGTGAAGCTTCGATTCCAGGTTGGTTGTTTAATAACCAGTACACGTTGCCTGATTTAAGCGTGGCCTGGACCTCGTTATTAAAGCTGTGAGGCTTCGATTCCTAGGTTGGTTGGTTAATAACCAGGACACGCTGCCTGACTTGAGCGTTGCCTGGACCAAGTTATTATAGCTGTGAGGCTTTGATTCTAGGTTGGTTGGTTAACAACCAAGACATGTTGCCTAACTTAAGCGTGGTCTGGACGAGTTATTAAAGCTGTGAGGCTTCGGTTCAAGTTGGTTGGTTAATAACCAGGACACGTTTCCTGAATTAAGCGTGGTCTGGACCTTGTCATTAAAGCTGTGAAGCTTCGATTCTAGTTCGATTGGTTAATAACCAGTACACGTTGCCTGACTTAAGCGTAGTCTGGACCTAGTTATTAGATGTGTGAGGCTTTGATTCTAGTTTGTTTTGTTAATAACCAGGACACGTTGCGTAACTTATGCGTGGTCTGGACTTAGTTATTAAAGCTGTGAAGCTTCGATTCCAGGTTGGTTGGTTAATAATCAGGACACGTTTCTTGAATTAAGCGAGGTCTGGACCTAGTTATTAAAGCTGTGAAGCTTCGATTCTAGTTTGCTTGCTTAATAACAGGACAAGTTGCCTGACTTAAGCGTAGTCTGGACCTAGTTATGAAAGCTGTGAGGTTTCGATTCTAGGTTGGTTGGTTAATAATCAGGACACAGTACCTGACTTAAGCGTGGTCTGGACCTAGTTATTAAAGCTGTGAAACTTCGATTCTAGGTTGGTTAGTTAATAACCAGGACACGTTGCGTAACTTCAGCGTGGCCTGGACCTAGTTATTAAAGCTGTGAGGCTTCGATTCTAGGCTTGTTGGTTAATACCCAGGACACGTTGCCTGACTTATGCGTGGTCAGGACCTAGTTATTAAAGCTGTGATGTTTCGATTCTAGGTTGGTTGTTTAATAAGCAGGCCACGTTGCCTGACTTAAGCGTGGTCTGGACCTAGTTATTAAAGCTGTGAGATTATGATTCTAGGTTGGCTGGTTAATAACCAGGGCAAGTTGCCTAATTTAAGCGTGGTCTGGACCTAGGTATTAAAGCTGTGAGGCTTCGATTCTAGGTTGGGTGGATAACAACCAGGACACGCTGCCTTACTTGAGCGTGGTCTGGACGTCGTTAAGAAGGCTATGAGGCTTTGATTCGAGGCTGTTTGGTTAACATCCAGGAGACGTTGTTTGACATATGCGTAGGCTGGACCTAGTTATTAAAGCTGTGAGGTTTCGATTCTAGGTTGGTTGTTTAATAAGCAGGCCACGTTGCCTGACTCAAGCGTGGTCAGGACCTAGTTATTAAAGCTGTGAGGCTTCGATTTTTGGTGGGTTCCTTAACAACCAGGACACGTTGTCTTACTTAAGCGTAGTCTGGCCCTACTTATAAAAGCTCTGAGGCTTTGATTCTAGGATGGTTGTAAAACAGCCGGGACACGTTGCCTGACTTAAGTGTACTCTGGACCCAGTTATTAAAGCTGTGAGGCTTCGATTCTAGGTTGGTTGGTTAATAACCAGGACACGCTGCGTAACTTAAGCGTGGCAGGGACCTAGTTATTAAAGCTGTGAGGGTTCGATTCTAGGCTGGTTGGTTAATACCCAGGACACGTTGCCTGACTTATGCGTGGTCAGGACCTAGTTATTAAAGCTGTGAGGCTTCGATTCTAGGTTGGTTGATTAAGAACCAGGACACGTTTCCTAACTTAAGCGTAGTCTGGACCTAGTTATTAAAGCTGTGAGGCTTCGCTACAGTATAAAACTCAATAAGTCTTAGCGTTCTTTTTTCGTATTATATTGTTTTCCTGTATATTGCCAATTTGTGAGTAATAATATTTTTAGTTACAGATTCTTAACGTACCAATCGCTGACCCACTGCTTAGCGATCGTTGAGAGTAACAAGGGAATAACTCGGAGGAAAGGATTACGCTCCAAGAACACTGGCAGAAACATAAGCACGCCGGGCGAAATGCTTAGCGGCATTTAGTCTGTCCTTACGTTCTGAGTTCAAATTCCGTCGAGGTCGACTTTGCCTTTCATCCTTTCGGGGTCGATAAATTAAGTACCAGTTAAGCACTGGGGTCGATGTAATGGACTTAATCCGTTTGTCTGTCCTTGTTTGTCCCCTGTGTTTAGCCCCTTGTGAGTAGTAAAGAAATAGGTATTTCGTCTGTCCTTACGTTCTGAGTTCAAATTCCGCCGAGATCGACTTTGCCTTTCATCTTTTCAGGGTCGATAAATTAAGTACCAGGTGCGTACTTGGGTTAATCTAATCGACTGGCCTCCTCCCCAAAAATTTCTGGCCTTGTGCCTAGAGTAGAACAGATTATTTTATACATATCGATACTAGATATTTTATTTCTCTCTCTCTCTCTCTCTCTCTCTCTCTCCCTCTCTCTCTCTTTCTCTCTCTTTCTGTCGCTTTCTCTCACTCA
The DNA here is from genome assembly GCF_006345805.1 of Octopus sinensis. NCBI lineage: Eukaryota > Metazoa > Mollusca > Cephalopoda > Octopoda > Octopodidae > Octopus > Octopus sinensis. The sequence continues at coordinate 146,572,850 of NC_042999.1, forward strand.
CACATACACACATATATGTGTGTTATGTATGTGTGGCTAACGATTTTTCCTATTATGTACATATAATGGCGTACGGTAACGTCGGAGGAGAAAACAACAACCAAACCGTTGTAAGGTAGGCTACAGTCTTTATGTCATAGATCACGACGATACAACGTAACACACGAACATGACTGAAAGTACATAACGTTTCACCAAAACAAAATATCGTGCGATAATTGGAATGATAAATAAACTCTTCTCAATTAACAAGGGTCTATCCGGCGTCATTTTCACAAACAACATATTCACGTCCTTCATCAACTGCGTTAGAGATTACTGTTCTATATAATGCCATCACACATTCTACTTCCTTTATATTCATTGTTCCCCCTCCATTAAATGTACATATAACGAAAGATCGTCTAATTTAAACACTCACACACAGATATATATATATATATATATATATATATATATATATATTAGAGAGAGAGAGAGAGAGAGAGAGAGAGAGAGAGAGAGAGAGATAAAATACAGGAAAGCAAACATTTCACATGTAGTTCATAATTCAGTTTGATTCAATAGCTGTTTTAATGACATAAAACATTATTATCTATATAATTACGTAATTTGAAATAAATATGTTATTAATTGAGTTTTTAATTACCGCGTATATATATTTTTTACGTTTTTAGATCAATCATATATATGTTTATATATATATATATATATATATATATATATATATATATATATATATATATATATATATACATATATATGTATATATATATATATATATATATATATATATATATATATATATATATATATATATATATACATATACATACATATTTATAATCCTTAAATCCTTAAAAATGTTTTAGCCCGAAGGCCGCGGCCATGCTGGGGCACCACCGCTGAATGAGCTACACTAATTTGTGAATCCACCTCTGATACGTGGCACTTGATCAACAAGGGAGTTCGATGCTGCTGCCCGCATCCGCGTCTCCTGTCGTGAGGTAAGTTCATCTGGGTCTCCCGACAAGAAGAGATCCAGTTTAGTTTTAAAGAAACCCACATCCACACTATGTAAGTCTCTCAGGCATTTAGGGAGGATGTTAAAGAGCTGTGGTCCTCTGAAACACAAGCTGTTGCAGTATCTGGACCTGTATTTTGATGGTGATGTTGGAATCCTTGGCACCATGCAGTGGCGCCCCGTTCTGCGGTTGGGGTAACTTTGAATGCCAAAGTTTGGGACAAGACCCTCCAGGGTTTTCCAGATGTATATCACCGCATATCTCTCCCGTCGCGGCTCTAGGGAGAAGAGGTTTAATACCTTCAGTCTTTCCCAGTAGCTATTTTGCATTGAGACGATTTTCTTTGTGTAGCTTCTCTGAATTGCTTCGAGTTCTGCTGTTAGTTTTATATTGTGTGGTGACCACAGTTGGGAGCAGTAGTCCAAGCGGCTGAGGACGAATGTTTTCCATAGGACCATCAGTGTCTCCTTCTCTCTTGTTCTGAAATCCATCCAGCTAGCCGTCTGCATTTTATCACCAGATTAGCAATATGCACTTGGAAAGATGAATCATTGCTCATGTCAATGCCCAGGTCACGCACTGATTTTGACTGAGGGATTGCAATTCTTCCTGGGCCAGTGTATCCAGTCTTCACGGCGTTTACCTTTGTGTTCCAGTAGCGCAGGGCCTGGAACTTACCTGCATTAAACTGCATGTTGTTGTCCTCAGCCCACCTGTATATTGTGTCCAGCTCCTGTTGCAGATGCGCAATATTTTCAGGGTTTTGTATTGCGTGGGAGACTTTTGTGTCATCTGCATAGCTAGCAAGGGTGGTCATCGTAGCAACTGAAGGCATGTCTGAAAGGGCCACTATGAACATCAGTGGCCCCAAGACAGTGCCCCGTGGGACACCGCTTGTTATTTGTGTTTCCTTGGAGGTGGCTCCATTGCTCACAACTGCCTGTTTTCTGTCTTTTAGGAAGTTGTGCAGCCACTCTCCAAGTTTTCCGCCTGTGCCGAGACCACGCAGTTTGTGACAGATTATACCATGGTCGACCTTATCAAAGGCTTTTGCAAAGTCGAGATATATTACATCCACATGTGAGCCATTTAGTAGCTGTTTCAACACCCAGTCATAGTGTTGTAGGAGCTGTGTTAGGCAGCCTCTACCTGGTCGAAATCCATGCTGGGTGTCAGACAGCAAGTCATTTTCTTCAAGGAACATGAATAGTTTCTTACGGACTATTCGTTCCATGACTTTGCTGATGTGTGAGGTCAGAGAGATAGGCCTATAATTTTTAGCATCTGCTCTGCTACCTCCCTTATGGATAGGGCATATTACCCCCTCTTTCAATTTGACTGGGAGCTTACCACTTGCAAGAAAGCTCTGAAAAAGAAGCTGTAGCGGTTTTGCAAGGGCTCGTTTGCACGATTTGAGAAGGATCGCTGGGAATCCATCAGGTCCAGCAGCTGAGTTTGTGTCAATCTCATCTATGGCTAGTGTGATATCATCATCTTCGATGTTGATGTACTCAATTTTTGCCTCTTTGGCCGCAGGTAAAGTGGCAAAGAATTCTTCTGGGTTGTTTACTTGCCTGTGTCCTAGAGGTGTAGTGAACACACTTTGGAACTGTTCGTTCAGTATTTCACTTATCCTCGTGGGATTTTCTGTGAGAGAGCCATCTTTTTGGAAGAGAGGTCCTATTCTCTGGTGCACTGTGGCTGTCTCTTTGGCAAACTTAAAGAAAGCTTTAGGGTTTGATTTTATATTTTCTATTACCCAAGCTTCTTTATCTGCTCTCTCCTTTTCATGGGACTGATGTAGACTTTTCTCAGTTTCCATTAGCATTCTTTCGAGCCGAGACTTCTCACCACTTTCGGTGTGCTTGCTCAGGCGGTTCGCAATCCTTGTCCGTCGTCTCATAAGAATCCTCCTTTCTCTAGGGATCCTGTTTTTGTTCTTGTGTGTGCTGGCCCTGCACACTGGGACATATTTATATATACATATATGCATATACACACATATATACATATATATATACATATATATTTATATATATATATATATACACATACATACATACATATATATATATACATACAATTTACTCTTTTACTCTTTTACTCGTTTCAGTCATTTGACTGCGGCCATGCTGGAGCACCGCCTTTATATATATATATATATATATATATATATATATATATATATATATATATATATATATATATATATATATATATATATATATATATATATATATATATATATATATATATACATATATATATATATACATACACACACATGCATACATACATACATACATACATACATACATACATACATACACACACACATATATATATATTGGCCTATTCGCTTAAGCAGCAGGTTGGCGTCATTTGAAGGCTAAAACAATGCGAAATGCATTGTGACCAGCGATGTGTAGCAACATCTGATAGCCTGGTCGGTCACGGTGATATATATATATACATTATATACTTCGTTATGAGCAACAGAAACGGTATTAGTTCAAAATAGCAATCTGTGAATCATACTCAGAGTAGCTATATTGCTGAAAGCCCGTCCCGTGATCACCTCTTCAAAACTTATAGTGTTAAAAGGCACAAAAATATATCAATAGCAAACGAAAATCACCCATCACCATTACTAACTACGTATTTCTGCTTCTCTGGCATTCGTCAGTAGCAAGTATTCACTGGCAATCGCATGCTAATACAAAATCAGCCATTAATGATATAGTGGAACAGGGATTCGAAAACTACTAATATTGCAATTAGCCTGTTGGCCGACTTAAAATTCGTTATGAGCAATAGAATCAGGATTAGTTCAAAATAGCAATATGTGTATGGTACTTGCAATATCAGTAATTTTTAAATCCTAGAGCAGTATGGTCGTTATATTGACGACTGTATCGGCGCCACCATCTTCACCAGACAGCAATAGGATAGTCTTATTGCTTTCTTTAACGCCTTCCAGCCTTCCTTGAAATTTACCTTCATCGTATCTTATGCTTCTGTTTTACTGATATCTCAATCACCATAAATAATATCCGCCTATCTACCCCTGTCCACTACAAGCCTACTAACACTCTCTCCAGACTCCACTACTCTTCTTTCCATCTCAAACACACTAGATCTGTCATACCATTCTCCCAATTCCTTGGCCTTCGTAGGCTCTGCCGCATTCATTCGGATTTCGAATTCCAGTACCATAGAATGTGAGAAATCTTCTTGCGTGGGGTTGATGATGAGAATGGTGATGCAAGACTACGTTATTTAAAATGTCTCACATTTAAGACATTAGGATGTGATTTGAGAGAGAGTTTGGCTCCTATTCCTAGCTAGTACCCTCGATCGGACACCCTGCCTAGCCAGCGATCGCTTCACCGCTTCCTACCCTCTTTACCCATGGTTACAGTCCGTATTCCATTCTCTATTATCTTCCATCCACCTGTCCTCCCATCGAAAGATAAACTCTTTCACAACTTCCAATTTCAACTTCCTTTCTACTTTCCTTCCATTTATTGTCCTCCATTATATGTATACGAGCAAAACGCCCCCCATCCAATGGACGGTGCTGAGTTGTTAAACATTTAAACCAAATTTGCTCAAACAACTTTGAGAAACACTGATTTAACCTAAATTTGAGACACCAACAAAAGAAGAAATAACGATAGATTTTTTTTCTATTCCAAAGAAAAACGATTTCCCACGGCTTTATCGATCGCATTCTCACCTGGAATCGATTTTTGTAATTTTTTCAAGACTTATAGACGCCCTGATACCGTCGGTATCTACATATCAAATTTGAGTGCAATTGGATGGAGGATGCCCGAGATCCTAGAAGCCACACACACACACACAGACAGAACGGATTTTATATGAGATATAACAAAATGTCAGTAAATATGTGGACATGTTGGATGTATGTGTGTGTGCGCGCGCACACATACACAAAGTGAACGAGAGAGAGAGAGATAATAAATAGCAGAAAAGCATAAATTTCACATACAGTCCATAACTCAATTGTGCTCTTCAGCTATTACTATGTCACAAAAACATAATTATTTATATAATTGTATAATTATGTAATTAGCGTGGATATATATTTTGGATATTTATACACTAATTGTGTGTGTGTGTGTGTGTATTTCGTGACTCTTCGTCCTTCCTCATCGATTTTAAGATTTAAACTTAATCATTAAATTAAGAAATTTTAAAGAATTTCGTAACAGGTAAGCAACAAAAAAAAAGCTGATTAAATATGATCATTTAATACATCTTTTTCCTTATTCCTTAATTTCAAATTCAGACTTCCGATCCCGCCAGGTATCATGTAATTATGTCCCTTGGTTTAATTGTCCACTAGGGCTGCGGTGCCCTATCTCTTTTCGCACCATTGACAGTCCATGAGAATAACAGAACACACTAAAGTACATAATATACAATGTAACTATTACACACACACACACACACACACACACACACACACACACACACACACACACACACACACACACACATACATACACACACACACACACATTATATATGAAAAAATCTGTTGCTCCGTCACTTACGACGACAAGGGTTACAGTTGATCAGGCCAACGGAACAGCCTGCTCGTGAAATTAAACCAGCAAGCGGCTGAGCACTCCGCAGACGCATGTGCTCTTAACGTAATTCTCAGGGAGTTTCAACGTCACAATAAATGTGATAAGGCTGGCCCTTTGAAATACAGGTACAACTCATTTCTACCAGCTGAATGAACTGGGACAACGTGAAATAAAGTGGCTTGCTGAAGGACACAACGCGCTGCCCAGTATCGAACTCATGGCCTTACGATTGTACGCCAAATACCCTAACAACCAAGCCACGCGCTTTCACCACATAACATACATTAAACATATATGATGCGCATACATAAGGCAAAAGCACCCAGCAGACAGCAACAGCACTGTGTATAATAATAATAATAATAATAATAATAATAATAATAATAATAATAATAATAATAATAATAATAATAATAATAATAATAAATGCCCTAATACAGTAGTACCAAGCAGTAGCTCTCATGGCTTCTGACCGTAACTGATTGGAAGTGTTATCATGTACATTGTTTTGTCTTGGTATAAAAGATGGGCTACAGCAAATATTCTGCTCAATACCACAGATTTGCTTGCCAGTTGTTTGACCTTAATCAGTTGAGCATGTCCCTTAGTGGCTGACGATATGTGCATCTCTGATAACGAGCAGAAGTAGTGGGGGAACATCATAGCCATGTGTTTAGAGGGATTCTTTTGGATTTGAATAAATTCACATGGGTGTTTCGATCAACATCTTTAAACAATCCTTATTCAGGGACCTTTTGAGCGGGATGGGTTACTCGACCAGAAGAAAATTCTAACTGGGCCCCACCTGCAAGGTCATGTGCTGTTTATCTTGATATGAGATCACCATGTCGCGCACATATGGTTGTGATGCATGTGCGTGGTGTACCCTTATCAGACGGGTAGTCATGATGGGTATACTGAGCTTCGTATATTTTACCCCTGTGTCACTGGGGTAACAGAGCATGCACTGTTCTCTCAATCAACAATAGTAGTAGTAGTAGTAGTAGTAGTAGTAGTAGTAGTAGTAGTAGTAGTAGTAGTAGTAGTAACATCGAAAAATACCTTAGGAATGAGAACCCAGTTTCGAAATTTCCCCAAGACATCTGATGAAGGCTGGAGAGTATATCAGCCGAAACGTTGTGTTAACAACGAGCAAGATGAGGACAAATATCCGTCAAATGTAAATAATGTAAATAATAAACATTTTTATTCATTTATTCATTTATTTTGTCTTTGGTCAGTAAGAGTTATTTCTTATTTGCTTCAATCTAGAAATCAAAGGAAATGACTACTATTCCCTTCAAACTTTGCTTTTGTGGCATGGACATCAATATTTTGAAACTATATTTGAAACTATTTTTCATTACATTTCAGACAGATTCAGTGTTGAGTTGCTGAAACAGAAATATCGTTATAGCAAATATTCTACTCAATACCACAGATTTGCTTATCAGTTACTTGACCTTAACCAGTTGAGTATGTCCCTTAGTAGCTAACGATATGTGCATCTCTGAACATGAGCAGGAGTAGTGAGGGCGCATCGTAGCCATGTTTTGAGAGGGATTATTTGAGGTTTTAATAAATATCGTGACAAAAGCAAAGTTTGAAAGAAATACTAGCCATTTTTCATACTTTCTAGGAAATAACATTTACTACCCAAGGACAAAAATCGTGTTACATTGTAGTCAATGAAATAGAATTAAAATTTAAAAATTCATTCACGGCTCGGGAGTTGGAGACCACGCACTAGGGGACATGTGTATAAGATATACAGTGTGACCCAAAAGTAACTGATGAGTTTCAATTTTTAATAACTTCATGAAATATTGCATGAAATATTGATACAATATAACGAACATAATGGAAATTACTATGCACAAGTCAAATTTTGCAACACCACTGCATCACATATGAAAAATGACATCGCTTAAATGGCAGCCATTTTAGGGCTAGTCAACTCTAGGGAACGTGAAGGCCATTCAAAGCAGACCTCAGAAATGGTTCTAACAAGATGTGGCAACTGCTCATATCGCAAGAGAAACAATGCAGTTGCTACGGCAGTGCTTTGGAGAAAGAATAATCTCCCGCTACGGTAATGTCAACTGGCCTTCAAGTTCTCCAGACTGACTAGCCCGGATTTTTTCTTGTGAGGATACCTGAAAGAGAGGCTTTTCGTCAACAAACCGGAGACCCTGATGCAACTGAAGAACATCAATAGAGAAATCAGAGAAGTGGGGTCTGAAACTCATGAGGGTGTTATGGTAGAAGTTTTGGAAAGAGCACGGGCGTGCGAAACCGAAAATGGCTGCCATTTAAGCGATGTCATTTTTCATATGTGATGTAGTGGAGTTGCAAATTTTGACTTTTGCATATTAATTTCCATTATGTTCTTTATATTGTATCAAAATTTCATGCATTTATTTGTAAAATTAAGGAAGTTATTAAAAATTGAAACCCATCAGTGACTTTTGGGACACCCTGCACATTTGTCGTTTTCTAAATTTGCAGTTTGCAAGACGGCCAAATGGTTGGGGGTATGAAACTAACCAGCATATTTGTATTGATTTGTAAAGCGATGGCAAGCATGCAGAATCGTTAGCATAACGGACAAAATGCTTAGCGGCATTTCGTCCGTCTTTACGGTCTGAGTCCAAATTCCGCTGAGGTCGCCTTTGTCTTTATCCTTTCGAGGTAGATAAAACAAGTACCAGTTGAATACTGGGGTCGATGCAATCGACTAGTATCTCTCCCACAAATTTCGGGTCTTGTGCCAAGAGTAGAAAGGACGTGTTTGTGGAAATGAGTTGTTTCACAGTGATACACCATTTGTGACTCTCCTATCTTTGTTTTTAGACATGAACTGATAGAGTTAAACTCATATTCGCATTCTGGCGGCTTTTCGTAGCAGTTCTTTATTCTACATTGTCTCAATTGCCCTTGGTTCTTGGCAGTCGATATCAAATCATCTAGGAAATAGTTTCGTAGTGTTTCTGATCATGGTCCTTTATTCTGCCACTTGACCTGCTATAAATAACAGCTCAAACCCTCTCAAACACACGGTACCAAAAGCATCCGATGTAAAAAAATTTTTTTAATATAAAAAAATAGAAATAATATGCTACATTGGATATGTACGTTTGGAAAGACAGGATGGGCAAAGCTGGAATGGAATGTTCATGACTAAAATGAATAACCAAGGCAAAACAACCACAAGGTTATTTTCTGCAGGAGTAAGTTTACACCACTACCATCCTCATCATCACCACCACCACCACCACCACCATCATCATCACTACTGCCACAATCATCACCATCGCCACTATCATCGCTACTAGCAACACCATTACCAACATCATCACCGCCATCATAATTATCATCACCATCGTTGATCTCATCACTATTATAGTTGCTATCATCATCATCATCATTATCCTCATCCTCATCAATATTCTTATCATCATTGTTATCAACATCATCATCATCATCATCATCATCATCCTCATCATCATTATTTTTTATCATCATCATCATTGTTATCGTCATCATCAACATCGTTGTCAATCGTCGTCATCGTCATCGTCATCATCATCATCATCATCCTCACCCGCCTGCTCTTATCATCATCGTCATCATCACCATCATTGTCGTCGTCGTCATCGTCATCATTATCATCATCATCCACCTCCTATTATCATAATCATATTCTTATCATCACCCTTATCATCATGATCCTCATCATCATCTTCATCGTCATTATCATTATTGAGTCATCATCTTCATCATCATTATCATTATTGAGTCATCATCATCATCATCATCTTCATCATCATCATCATCATCACTGAGTCACCGTGTCTGCTCACCTTAACTCTTAAGGAATCACTATCGTTTGGCGGGAAAATAGTGTTTCGTAGCGTTCCTGCATCGAATACTAACTTCTTATTTCCATTCCCCTCTCTTTTTAACATTCTTTTTCTCAACTCACTTTATGGCTCTCAGGAATTTTGTATGAAATCATCTGGGAAATGTTACCTGCGATAGACTGGCTTCCAATGCAGAAAGAGATTTATATTCTCATCTGTTTTCGATCAAGAAAACTAAAGCTAAGTAACAAGGATGGTCTTTAGGAAAGAAAAAAGGGTCGGGGGTGAAAAAAAGATAGAAAAAAGAAAAATGGAAGAAAATATTTAAGAACTGAACTCAAGGGGTTTGGGAATGCATTTAGCGTTTTACAACCTTCTTGTGCTCTTCGTGTTCTCGTTCGTAATTGTCAAGTTTGAGTCGCTAATATTGTTGTAGTTGTTGTTGTTGTTGATGATGATGATGGTGATGGTGGCGGTGGTGCCGTTGCTACTAAGTAAGACATCACTTCATGTAATAATATACACTTTCTATTTCTATAACACGAACGGGACTAACATGTTTAAATCCGATTAGGCTGTAATGTTACATTACTCAACATACACACACACGCACACACACACATACACATACGCACGCTCGTTACCGTACACAACACACAATCACAAACACGCACGCGCATATTTGTATCTAAGCAAGCATGTGTATATGTATGTATGCATGTACGTATGGATGGATGGGTAGATGGATGGATGGATGGATGGATGGATGGATGGATAGATGGATGGGTGGATGGGTGAATGGATGTATATGCGTGTGAGTGTGTATGTGTGTGTGTGGGTCGGGAGTCTACTTGCATATCAATTATTGAAGCTATACACCAACAGATAAATAGACAGACAGATAGATAGATGCATACATACATACATACATACATACATGAATGGGTAGATGGTTACATGCATATACGCATTATGCATCTATCCATCCATCCATACATACACACACACACACATACATACATACATACATACATACATACATACACACACACATACATACATACATACATACATACATACATACATACATACATACATACATACATACACACACACATATATACATATATACATACATGATTATTAACATACACAAATATATACATACATATATACATGCATACATATGTATATACATGAATATATACATACATGTGTATTCTTTTCTAGGCAAGGCACAAGGCCCGAAGTTTTTGGGGAGGTGGCCAGGCAATAAGATCGACCCCAGCACGCAACTGGTACTTAATTTATCGACCCCAAAAGGATAAAAGGCAAAGTCGACCTCGGCGGAATTTGAACTCAGAACGTAAAGACAGAGGAAATAGCGCTAAGCATTTCGCCCGGCGTGCTATACATACATGTGTTTTGCAGACGTTCAAGATTGATTCAACACGAGCGTACAAAAGTGCATGCGCGTGCGTGCGTATGAGTGTGGGTGTATGTGTATAAGTGTGTATGTGTGTGTGTGTGTGTGTGTGTGTGTGTGTGTGTGCGTGCGTGCGCGCGTGTGTGTGTGGATGTGTGTCATTTGAGCATTTCTTATGTCTGTAAGGATGGAAAAGCGTTTAAATTCATATCTGACCCTAAGCCTTGCATATATATTTGGGGAAGAACCCCCTTGCTATCTTGTCTGCAATTATAAAACAGAAAATAATAAATTATATCAGATAACATGTTGTTAAGTCATCACATCTTCCTATTTTTTGCTTCTTTTTATTTTTATATTGTATTTATTTTCTTTATGCCTTTTCTCTGTGTGTGTGCGTGTGTGTGTGTGCGCGCGAGTAAATAGGTATGTATGTATATGAATGACTATGTGTTTGTGAATATGTATATATGTGTGCCCGTGTGTTATTTTTCTCAATGAAGATATCCACACACACACACATACACGCGCACCCAGATACACACACACATACACGCGCACCCAGATACACACACACACACCGACACATACATAGGCACAGGCGTGGCTGCTTCCAAACCACATGGTTCGAGGATCTGTCCCATTACGTGGTACCTTGCGCAAGTGTCTTATATTATAGATTTGGGCCAACCAAAGCCTTGTAAGTGGATTTGGGAGGTGGAAACTGAAAGGAGCCCGTCGTATACATACACACACACACACTCGCACATACACACACACACACACACACCACTGCTTGACAAACGGTGTGTTTAAATATAAGTACTGGACTCAATACATTCGACGAAAATTCTTCAAGGCGGTGGGGTGGGAGTGGGAGTGGGTTTTTGGTGTATATATTGCGGTTTATACGTATTTATAGGTGCGCTACGTATGAGCCTCAATATATACACCGGTGATTCGCTTCCACATCCGTGCGGATGGGTGAGCGTATGCATCCTTGAGGGTGGGTGCGGTCTCGCGCGCATCAGTCGTGTATGTGTGCAGTTGCGTACACGGGAGTGATGTGTGATCAACTTGAATGTGCGGAGTTTGCTACGAATCGTTGGTGGACCATCGTGATGAATGGGGCCCATATACGTGTAGTGATGGGGCTCCCTTTGCCATGCACGATTGTAACTGTGTGGCAGTCTCCATGTGTACATTCGCGCACGGGTATACATGCGTGGGGCACACGCGCACGGCATGTGCGTGTGCCCCCTCACATGTACATATGCATGCTTGCTGGGCTCGATATGTGCAGCAGTGTGTTCGCGCCCGCACTCATGCAGATGGGTGAATTGCACAACTAAAATACGCACACGTGTGTGTGTGCGTTTTTTGGTTGTGTAGTTTGTTTATCTGTGTGAGAGTGGGTGTGAGCGTATTGTTGTGTATGTCGGGTTTGGTACGTATGTATATGGGTATGTGGGGGGGGGGTGTACGTATGTGTTGTGTGTGTGTGTTTTGCGTATGTGTGTTTGTGTGTGGATGTATATATGGAGATTGCTATGTGGGTGTAATTGTGTATGGTGGGGGGAGTTTTGTCATTGTATGTGTGTGGGTTTCATTTGTCATGGTGGTTTGTTGGTGATTTGTGGTAGGTTCTGTATATTTGGGTTGATTATGTATTGTTCTTGTGTGTGCAATTGTATACATGCATGATTGGTGTGCGTGGGATTGCGCCCATTTTTGGGGATGTATGTGTTTATTTGTCCGTGTGGGGTGGGAGTGGGTTTTTGGTGTATATATTGAGGTTTATACGTATTTATAGGTATGTGTGAGTGAGGTGGGTATTTGTATATGTTGTGGGTGTGTAGTTTACGTGTGTGTATTTGTGTGTGAATGTATAGGTTAGGGGGATTGCTATATAGGTATGTTATAGAGTTTAGTAAAGGGAGGTTTTATCATTTATGTATTTATGAGTTTTAGTTTATCATGGTAGTTTTATTAAAGAATTCGTCGTAATTTATGTCTATTTATGATGTTTGTTATTTTATTACATTATTCCATTCATAATTTTTAAGTAATGTTCGTTTACCACGTGAATATAATTTTTAATTCCATTTATTCCATTTCTCCATTCATAATTTTAAATGACGTTTGTTTCCAGAGCGCGAATACTTTTTATACATATGTTATGTTCCTATGGTAACGTAATTTTGTTTGACGTTTTTAACGGCTAGAGTTTAATTTCACTTCATAATTTGAAACTGACTTGAAAGTATGTATATTTTTTCTCCTTATGTTATCTTGTTACTTATGATATTCTGGTTACTTATGAAGTATTTTATATATCGTATTATGTGTAGTAATGTTGTTTTTCTTTTGAGTGTTTATGTATGTGTGAATGTGTGTGTGTGTGCGTATTTTAGTTGTATAATTTATTTATCTGTATGAGTGTGGGTGTGAAAATATTGTTGTATATATCGAGTTTAGTAAGTATGTATATGTATATGTGAGGGGGTATACGTATATGTTGTGTGTGTGTGTTTTACGTATGTATATTTGTGTGTGAATGTGTATATGGGTTTGCTATATAGGTGTAATTGTGTATGGTAGGGGGAGAGCGTATTGTTGTGTATGTCGGGTTTGGTACGTATGTATATGGGTATGTGGGGGGGGTGTACGTATGTGTTGTGTGTGTGTGTTTTGCGTATGTGTGTTTGTGTGTGGATGTATATATGGAGATTGCTATGTGGGTGTAATTGTGTATGGTGGGGGGAGTTTTGTCATTGTATGTGTGTGGGTTTCATTTGTCATGGTGGTTTGTTGGTGATTTGTGGTAGGTTTTGTATATTGGTTGATTATGTATTGTTCTTGTGTGTGCAATTGTATACATGCATGATTGGTGTGCGTGGGATTGCGCCCATTTTTGGGGATGTATGTGTTTATTTGTCTGTGTGGGGTGGGAGTGGGTTTTTGGTGTATATATTGAGGTCTATACGTATGTATAGGTATGTGTGAGTGAGGTGGGTATTTGTATATGTCGTGGGTGTGTGGTTTACGTGTGTGTATTTGTGTGTGAATGTATAGGTTAGGGGGATTGCTATATAGGTATGTTATAGAGTTTAGTAAAGGGAGGTTTTATCATTATATGTATTTACGAGTTTTAGTTTATCATGGTAGTTTTATTAAAGAATTCGTAGTAATTTATGTCTATTTACGATGTTTGTTATTTTATTACATTATTCAATTCATAATTTTTAAGTAATGTTCGTTTACCACGTGAATATAATTTTTAATTCCATTTATTCCATTTCTCCATTCATAATTTTAAATGACGTTCGTTTCCAGAGCGAGAATACTTTTTATACATATGTTAGGTTCCTATGGTAACGTTATTTTGTTTGACGTTTTTAACGGCTAGAGTTTAATTTCACTTCATAATTTGAAACTGATTTGAAAGTATGTATATTTTTTCTCCTTATGTTAATCTTGTTACTTTTGATATTCTGGTTACTTATGAAGTATTTTATATATCGTATTATGTGTAGTAATGTTGTTTTTCTTTTGAGTGTTTATGTATGTGTGAATGTGTGTGTGTGTGCGTATTTTAGTTGTATAATTTATTTATCTGTATGAGTGTGGGTGTGAAAATATTGTTGTATATATCGAGTTTAGTAAGTATGTATATGTATATGTGAGGGGGTATACGTATATGTTGTGTGTGTGTGTGTGTTTTGCGTATGTATATTTGTGTGTGAATGTGTATATGGGATTGCTATATAGGTGTAATTGTGTATGGTAGGGGGAGTTTTATCATTATATGTATGTGGGTTTCATTTATCATGATGGTTTATTGGTGTTTTGTAGTAGATTCTGTATATTTAAGTTGATTATATATTATTCCATTCATAATTTAAAAAAAAAAACGTTCGATCACCACGTGCAAAGAATTGTTTATTTTGCTTTTGAGTGTTTATGTATGTGTGAATGTGTGTGTGTGGGGGGGGATTATTTGCGTAATTTATTTATCTGTATAGATGTGGGTGTGAATATATTGGTGTATATATCGAGTTCTGTATGTTTGTATATGTATGTGTGAGCGGGTATACGTATATTGTTTATGAATGTGGGTTGTATGTGTGTGTGAGGGAGTATGAATAAGTATTGTGTTGAAGTATTTGGCTATTTTATTTATTTATCGTTGCCTAGACGTTTTTATGTGTATGTATAGGGATATATATATAGGTGTGTGAGTTAGTGTATGTATTTAGATATGGTTATATATAATTAGTTATATGTGTATGGGTGTATATATAGTTTATTTTTATTTTGTTTTATATTTAATTGTTGATAGGTTTATTTTAGTTTATATATTGATTATATATGGATTATATATAGGTTATATATAGATTATATATTTATATTTTTTCATTGATACTTTAATTATTTTAAACTTATTTTTTATACTTATATTTTAAAATTTTGATATTTTAGATCGGAAATCCACCTGAAGATTGTCGATCAAGACATGAAACAATTGTAGTGGCGGTTTTTTTTACTTTTTATTAAAATTTTATGTATTGATTAAGTCTTTCCTTGTTTGTTTTGCAAAATAGTGGTTTTGTCTCTAATTAATATTATATAATATTTTACTATAAAATTGGATTTAATTTTAAATCTGATTTTTTCCCTGTAAATTTGGATTTATTCCCTAATATTTATTATATATATATATATATATATATATATATATATATATATATATATATA
>NC_042999.1:146591040-146641717 GCF_006345805.1 Octopus sinensis
TCATAATAAACTGGATGAAGAATTAAAGACGTAGTAAAGAATGGAGAAAGGCCGTTCTTTTTCTTGTTCAGAGTTGAAGCATTAAAATAAAATGGCTACTTTAAATTAGGTGCAGATTACTCGTTGTACGATAATCATATTTATTGTCTTAATTTTTGTTCTTAATTTTTGTTTTTATTTTTTTTTGTTTTGTTTTTTTTTCGTTTTCTGTAAATGATATCAGAAGAAAAATAAAATTTAACATAAACTCATTCAGTTTAATATTGAATTTTAAAAATAAAAATTTCTTTTAATTTGAGAATTGAAGGATAGAAGCGTGGTAAGTGATGATAATAATTTCTAATAATAATAATAATAATAATAATGATAATAACAGCAACAGCAACGATAATGATAATGATAATAATTATAGTTATAATAATAATAATAACAAATAATAGCAGCAGCAACAACAATAATAACATTAATTTATGATGATGATGATGGTTGTGGTGGTGGTGGTGGTGGTGATAATGATGATGATGATGATGATGATGATGATGATGATGATGATGATGATAATAATAATGATAATAATAATAATAATAATAATAATAATAATAATGATAATAATAATAATAATAATAATAATAATAATAGAGGAAAAGCACTTGGAATGAATTTAAATGGATTCATGTGTTAAATTTACTACGAAAAGACTTGACAAGCATTAATGAAGACTGAAACATGAGGTGAAGAAGGAACAAAAAAAGACAAAATGAAATACAAAAAAAAAGGAAGAAAGCAACAAAGAACAAACAACAAAAAAAGCAAAACAGAATGAAGCGATATAAAAACAATAAAACAAAAAAGGCCTCTGAATAAAATGAAGTGAAGACACTTGACGAAGATATTGAAGTAAAATATAAAGGAGGGCTTTCTTTTTCTTTTTTTTAATGGAATATTTAAAAGAGAAAGACAGAGCAACGAGATAGAAAGAAAAAAGAAAGAAAGAAAGAAAAGGAAATGTCAATTGTCTATTAAGAATCTAATTGGGAGAATAATGAGGACAGATCGAACACTGATATTGTTGTTGTTATCGTTATTATCATCATTATTATTATTATTATTATTATTATTATTATTATTATCATTATTATTATTATTATTATTATTATTATTATTATTATTATTATTATTATTATTGTTGTTGTTGTTATTGATATTATTATCATCACTATTGAGGACAGATCGAACTGTTATTAATTGAGTCACTTGAAAATTTAGGTCAACATGTTTAACACTCGTTAGTCGATGGATATGGCGGATACTTGACCAAATAATCGCTGTCGATTTCTTTTACAAATGGTAAGAGCAACCACCAATCTGTTACACACTTTCGCACGCATTCACACTCATATACACGCGCACGCACATATACTCTCACACACACGCACGCACACATATACGTACATACATAATACATATATACAAACATACATACATACATACATACATACATACATACATACATACATACATACATGCATACATACATACACATGCAAACATATGCACGCGTGTGCGCGCACAGAGAAAACAATATACATCTGTCTTTCTCCCTCTACTTGTTTTCCCTCTCACTCTCTTTGTCTCTCTCTCTCTCTCGATAGATGTAAAACAGACACACAATCATGTATATATTCAATACATATATATATATATATTTATATTATATAGAGGACAGTTGCTCCTATAAATATTACTAACTTTTTGGCTGTAAATGTGTGTCTGTGAGTGTGTCGGTGTGTGTGCTTGTAAAACCCCTACGATGGGCGGTTAGTAGCTCTTTAGTCCTGGACGACAAGCTATCTAGAAGGATACTTCGAAATTAAACTTGCAATTAAAGAGCATCCATTGATGAGGATCTGTTCCTCTTCTCGGGTTATGCTTTTGGTACTTAGATAGTGGGATTGGGTGAATGCAAGCTCACTTTAAAAAGTTTCTGGCACGGGTATTGGTTGAGCAAATTTTGCTCAAGTTACACAAGCTCAATGAATAGGGCTGGCCGTAGCCTGGAAAAAAGGCTTAAATACAATTATGAGATCCATAAACCATGAAAAATGTAAATGGCAAAAAGGGCTTGGGATCCAGAGGTAAACAGGTCTGGCCCAGCAGAACAGGTCTGGGCTCGTTCGTCATCCTGCCACTGCGTACAGCAACAACAGAAAAGTTTCCTTGAATACTGGATGCTGGAATGTAAGAACATTATTAGATTCAGAATCAAATAAAGATACCCAGAGAGAAGGTCTACTCTTATTGGTAAGGTGATGCAAAAGTATGCAATGGACATTGTAGCATTATCAGAAACCAGATTTCTTGGGCAAGGTAACTTTACTGAGAAATCCAGTGGCTACACATTTTATTGGAGTGGGAAAGAAGAGAAAGAAAATTGCAAAAGTAAAAAAAGAAGAAAGTGGTGTTGCTTTTGTTCTGAAAACCTCCTTGGTTGATAAGTTTGAGGAATTACCATACAGTGTAAATGATAGAATGATATTGCTGAGGTTACCTTTAAAAAAGGTCGGTATGTAACACTTGTTAGTGTTTATGCACCAACTATGAATGCAAGTGAAAATGAAAAGCTCTCCTTTTATGATGTACCTAAGGAAAATATCCGCAAAATTCCACACAAGGATAAGATTATCATATTGGGCGATTTAATACTAGAGTTAGTAACGATCATGAGGCATGGGATGTGATTGGAAGACACGGAGGGGGAAATTGTAACAACAATGGCTTACTCTTGTTACAGATGTGTTCTGAGCTGAATCTATTTATTATGAGCACTGCTTTTCAGCAAAAAGATAAGTTCAAAACTACATTGATGCACCCCGGTTCAAACAGTGGCACCTGATAGACTATATGATAACTAGAAAGCGAGATAAGAGCGATTTCTGTATAGTGCTGGTCATGCGGGGAGCGGAATGTTGGACAGATCATCGCTTGGTTCGTGGGAAGATCATGTTTATAGTGAAGCCTAAAAGTAGACAAAGTGGCACTCGCATCCCTATACGTCTGAATGTGAATCTCCTTAAAAGTAAAACAGTAGAATTTCAACAGAAAATCGAAAATTTGGATTGGACAGATGAGTGGATGGACTTCAGAAGACACCTATACAATTTAAGTAAAGAAGTTTTAGAAGTAAAGAAGAAACATCAAGATTGGTTTGATGAAAATGATGGAAATATTCAACATTTGTTGGAAGAAAAACGAAAGGCATCGCATTCATTACTAGCAAATGATTCTGACTAAAATAGAACTTTTCTCAAAGAGATAAAAGCAAATGTACAGAGAAAGATTCGAAGCATGCAGGATACTTGGTGACGGAAGAAAGCAGAAGAGATAAAGGCTGCTTCCAATGTTAAGAACACTAAGTTATTATATATTCTCCTTTGTGAGGTGTATGGTCCATCATGTCCTGCTTTGGCTCATGTGAAGAATAGGAATGGTGTTTTATTGAGGGAGCCCAAAGACATCTTAAAACGATGGGAGGAACATTTCAATGAACTTCTGAATCGACCATCAGTTGTTGATGAAAAAAGCATTGATGTGATTCCACAGAATGCACACATTGAGTGCTTAGATGACACCCCGTCAGTGTAGGAAACAATAAAATCAGTATCAAAGCTGAGCAATGGCAAAGCACTGGGAGTTGATAGTCTGAATGTAGAACTATTGAAGTTTTGGGGGTACTACTTGCTAGACATGCCGACAGGAGTAATACAGAAGATAAGGAAAAATGAATTTATGCCAAAAGAGTGGAAGGATTCAGTCATGGAAGTTGTGTTCAAGAGGACAAAAGGATGAATGCAATAACTTTCGTGGTATTTGCCTGCTTGCTACAGCCAGCAAAGTTTTATCACGAATAATGTTAGACCGGCTGCAGATATATGTGGCTAATGAGATTCTTCCTGAATCACAGAGTGGATTCAGAAACGGTAGGGGTACTGTTGACATGATCTTCTCTGCACGGAAGTTGAGGGGAAAATGTGTGAAACTGCAAATAGGACTTTATCAGGTATTCATTGATCTTACTAAGGCTTTTGACTCTGTTAATCGAACTGCCTTGTGGGAGATCTTGAGGAGACTTGGATGCCCGGTAAAGTTTCTCCCTATTCTGAAGCAGTTTCATGATGGCCTGGAAGTAAGGATCAACATTGGTGGAAAACTCTCGGAGCCTATCTCTGTCATGAATGGGGTGAAACAAGGTGACATACTAGTACCCACTCTCTTCACTTTCTATTTTGCTATAGTTTTTCAATTGGCTTTCAAAGGCTCATATAAAGGCATATATATCATACTAGCAGTATCGCCCGGCGTTGCTCAGGTTTGTAAGGGAAATAACTATAAAGCATTTTTAGAGAGTTATAGCCAAAAAATAGCAAAAAAATGGAAAAAAATGATGGTAAATTTTTTTTTGAGAGTAAAAAAAGGTTGAGTTGCGTCCCCTAGACAGTCTGTGGTTTGTTTTTTTTTATTCTCGACCCTATGTCGAATTTATCGATTTTTTTCAGAACTGGGGGAACTTTTCAAAATTTTCGCTGCGTTAGTTTTGAATTATGACATTGGGCTATGTATGTGTCAAGTTTCATCAGAATCGGTTGAAAGCCGTGGTCAGGGTGAGGGCACGAGAAAACAGACACACAGAAACACGCACAGACAAACTGCCGTTTATATAGAGAGAGATACCGCACAACAGAAAAAATCTTTAACATCGGAAGACTGTCAGCTAAATCCAGAACGTCCTCACCTCTTATTAGAGACCTCCTCTATGCAGATGATTGTGATATTGTCACTCATACTGTGCATGAAGAATCTTATGAATGCAATTTCAATGTCTTGTGAGGCACTTGGCTTAACCATAAATCTAACCAAAACTGTTGTCATCTTTCAGCCAGTAACAGGATATAACTTGAGCAACATTTGCTTTCTATTACTCGAAAATCGAATTATCTCGTTGGGGCTCCTACATTGATTCGAAAAATACTAGTAATTTATTCGGGGCCGATTCACTCAATTGTCTCTCCCCCTACCCTCTACTTTTTCTCTTCTCTTTTTCGCTTCTCTCCTTCTCTTTGTGTGTGTCACCCTTTCTCTTCCTCTCTCTCCTTGTTTCTTCCTCTTCCCTCTATATCTCTCTCTCACTCTCTTTCCATCTCTCTCCCTCTCTTTCTCTCTTTCCCTCTCTCTCTCTCTCTGTTTATCTTCTAACATTTTTCTTTTATTTGTTCCAGTCATTAGACTGTGGCTATGCTGGAGCACCGCCTCGAAGAATTTTAGTCGAGCAAATCGACCCCAGTACTTATTATATATATTTTTAAAGCTTGCTACTTATTCTGTCAGTCACTTTACGATGGCATAAACGCATCAACACGGGTTATCAAGAGGTGAGGAAAAAACAAAAGCACGAACGCAAAGACAGACTTTACGACGAGCTTCTTTCAGTTTCCGTCTACCAGATCCACTCACGAAACTTACCACACAGCTACGCCTGCGCCAACGTCTGTCTGTCTGTCTATCTGCCTCGCCCCTCCTCTCTCTATATATATCTGTCTGTCTGTCTGTCTGTCTGTCTATCTTTCTGTCTATATATTTAACTATCTAACTCTCCTCTCTCTCTCTCTCTCTCTCTCTCTCTCTATCTATCTATCTATCTATCTATCTATCTATCTATCTGTCTATCTGTCTGTCTATTTATTTAACTATCTAACTCCCTCCCTCTCTCTCTCTCTCTCACACACACACACACACTCTTTCTCTTTTCTTTACCTATATGTACGTCCAATCTATGGCCAATTATCTCTTGAAGTGTCAACGAAACTTTTTACCATACAGCTACGCCTGCGTCAACGTCTAACTGTTTGTCTGTCTGCCTCTGTCTCTGCTTCTCTCTCTCTCTCTCTCTCTATCTATCTATCTATCTATCTACCTACCAACCTATCTATCTATCTATCTATCTATCTATCTATCTATCTATCTATCTATCTATCTATCTATCTATCTATCTATCTATTTGTCTGTCTACCTGTTTAACTATCTAACTATCTCTCTCTCTTTTCTTTACCAATCTCTACGTCCAATGTTTAGTCAATTATCTCTTGAAGTGTCAACGAAACATTTACTCTTGTTCCCAAAGATGCGGGAAACCGAATTATTCCTGCAACAAAGCCATAATTCCAGCTACTATGCCAACCAAAGTCACATATCCCTACATTCAAATGCAATCATCAGATCTGGCACATCCTTCCTTCCCTCCCTCCCTCCCCTCTCGCTTCTAATCCCTTTTCTTTCTTTTCTTTCTTTCCTTCTTTCCTTCTTTCTTGGATTTTGTTTCCTTCTTTCTCGGTATCTCACTTCCTTCTTTCTTTCCTTCCTTCGTTCCTTCTTTCTTTCCTTTGTTCCCTTTCCTCTTTCGTTTTTCCTTCCTTTCTTTTCTTTTCTTCCATCGTCTCCCCCTCTTACTCTCTAATTTTCGTCTTTTTTTAAAATTAATTCCTCTCCTAATTTCTTTTGTTTCACTTATTCACGAATCATTCTTGGAAGAACAAAAAATAATTTAATTCTAGAAATTTCATTGAGAAGCTTCCCAACACAAATCCTGTTACGTTTTTGTTTTTGGAGCAATTTTCAATTTTTTTTTTTAACAATCAAACTTAATTCCTTTACGATCATCATCGTCGTGACCGTGATCGTCGTCGTAGTCATCATCGCAGTTGTAGTCGTGATCGGAGTGGCGGTGGTGGTGGTGGTGGTGATAGTGGTGGTGATGTGTGGTGATGGTGGTGGTGGTAGTGGTGGTGGTGGTGGTGGTGGTGGTGGTGGTGGTGGTGGTCGTCGTCGTCGTCGTCGTCGTCGTCGTTTGTCGTCATCGTCGTCGTCGTCGTCGACACCATCATCGTCGTGAAACATCAGCAACAGCAGTAGCAACGAAAACGATGACAATGTCGATCATGTTAATGATAATGACGACAACGACGACGATGACGACAACGACGACGTCGATGATGATGACGACGACGACGACGATGATGATGATGATTCTGATGATCATGTGTCGGCGGCGGTTGTTGTGGTGGTGGATGTGGTGTTGCTGCTGCTGCTGCTGCTGATGATGATGATGATGACGACGACGATGATGATGATGATGATGACGACGACGACGACGATGATGATGATGATGGTGATGATGATGATGTTTGTGGTGGTGCCGGTGGTGACGGCGGCGGCGGCGGCGACGGTGGTGGTGGTGTTTGTGGCGTTGGTGGCGGTGTTGGTAGTGATGCTGTGAGCTTTGGTAATGTAATCGTTATTTTTACATTTTAATACAATTTCATTTTTATCTTATTTCATTTTATTTTAATTTTTCTGAAGATGAATTATCTCGGTTATACCCATTATAGAATATTCTAGACATTAACTTTAAAAAATGATAAAATTGTAACAATAATAAGAACAAGAAGAATGTAACGATGGTGGGGTGGTAGTGGTGGTGGTGGTGGTGGTGGTGAGTATGATGATGATGATGATGATGATAGTGATGATGATTGGGATGATGATGATGACCTCGACGACGACGACGATGACGACGACGACGACGATGACGACGATGAAGATGATGACGATGATAGACATTACATATAGATACGAAACGCAAAAATCATGAACACTAAGATGCTCGTTACACGGAATGTAAAGAAATAACAACAGCAACAACATCAATAATAATAATAATAATAATGATAATAATAATAATAATAATAATAATAATAATAATAATCCTTTCTAATACACGCACAAGGCCAGCAATTTTGTAAGTCGGAGAGTTAAGTGGATTACATCGTCCCCAGTGTTTCGCTGGTACTTATTTTATCGATCCCGAAACGATGAAGAGCAAAGTCGATCTCGGTGGAATTTGAATTCAGAGCGTAAAGATGAACGAAATGTCGCTAGACATTTTGCCTGGAGTGCTAACGATTCTGACAACAACAACAACAGCAACAACAACAGCAACAACAACAACAACAACAACAACAACAACAACAACAACAATAATAACAATAATAATATTAATAATAATAATAATAATAAAGATGAGATTGATTGAAATAGAACCTGGGAATGGCTGCAGAAAGGAGACTTAAAAGGGCTCACTGACGCATTAGTGTGCAACGCCCAAGAACAAGCTCTCAGAACAAAACTACTCCAAATATCACATTGATAAAGACACTTGCCACAGTGTAGGATGTGCTTTGAGAAGGGATAAAGTATAAGCAATATTGTTAGTGAATGCTGTAAGCTCGCAAAATGCGAATATAAAAGGAGACACCACAATATGGCCAGATATGTCTACTGGCTGTTGTACGGTAAAGCAAACCTCGAGAGAACTGAACAATGGTATGAACACAAGCCAGAGGGAGTAATGGAAAACGAACATTAGAAAATACTCAGGGATTTTAACATACAGTGCGTCCAAGTCATAGAGGCGAGATGGCCAGATATCGTGATCTTCCATGAAGACGAAAATGAAGCAAAGATGATAGATGTTCGAGGGTGAAAAGTAAGGAGTCAGAAAAGGGTGAGAAGTACAATCCACTGCGGGGCGAGATGGGAAAGTTATGGGGCATGGGGAAAGTAACGGTGATACAGGTGGTAACTGAAGCATTATGAGCAGTTTCCAAGGGCTTTGAAAAACATATTAAGAATATTGGAGCTGCTGTCAGGCTCGAAGTGATCCAAAACACAGCATTGTTGGGTACAGCTCGCATTCTAAGGAGAGTATTTTCTCTTTGAGTCACAGGAGAAGGCACTACTTGAAACCTTTGGTGATTTGTAATTGCCTGCTTTCAAGCAAAGAACAACCGCAAATAGAACCGCGAGAATCAAAACAACAATAACAACAACAACAACAACAATAATGATAATTATAATAACAATAATAATAGTTAAGTCGCAAGACTGATTCATTGGTGTGGCTAGTGTGTATTGGATAGACCAAAGTGTTTGTATAGGCAAACCCTAGAAGGAGTAATCGAGAATAACAAGGTAAGGATACTGTGATGAAATTGAACATAGAAAACCAGATATAGTGGTTGCGAACAAAGAAATAAAAACAACCCAGTTTAATCATAGATATTACATGCCCTGGTGATGACAGTACCGGAAATACGAAGGAAACGGATCAGATATGACGGGTTGAAGTGGGGAATATAAAAAGCTGTGGTCATTGAAGAAGGTAAGCACTGTACCTGTTGTTGATGATGTTGTTGGAGCCTTGGGAACTATAAGTACGAAACTCACAAACTGGATTGAAATAGGCACGCGTAAATATGAAGATAGAGCATCTGCAGAAAGCAGTGTTACTTGGAAATGTACAAATGTTTCTCAGAGTTCTTGAAATCTGAATGATGAGTATTTGCTCAGTTCACCGGTTGTGAACACCTGACATTTTGTTACACCAGCGAAGTTGGTGTTAATAATAATAATAATAATAATAATAATAATAATAATAATAATAATAATAATAATAATAATAACAATAATAATAATAATAATAATAATAATAACAATAATAAAAATAATAATAATAATAATAATAATAATAATAATAATAATAATAATAATAATAATAATAATTTACATATTCAGGTAGTCAGGGAAAAAAGAAAGATAAAATTTTCACACAAAATTGTAGATATTAAACTTTCTAAATTTTTTTGCAGATGTTCGTTTGTAAGTCCGATGAGTGAAGACTGCAGTGTTTTTGCAATAAAATGGATGTTTATATTTTCGAATACTCAGGGAGGAAGGAAAGGAAAGAAAAGGAGGGGGAAATTTTCACAGAAATTTGTAGATATTTAAGTTTTAAAATTTACTTGAGACTATTGTTTGTATGTCCGAACAGAGAAAACTGTAGTGTTCTTAGAATAAAGAGGATGTTTAAATTTTCGAATACTCAAGGAGCAAGGAAAGGATAGGTATTCACAGAAGTTGTAGATAATAAACTTTTTAAAGCTGATCGTTTGTGCGTTCGAAAACTGTTGATACGTAAGTTTCTTTATTTATTTTGAGAGAAATTAAAAATATTCACAGGAAATTGGAGATATTCCTGGACGTGTTCTTCGCTGCTCTAACCAGTCAGAAAACCATCTCATAGCCGGCCGCCAACACTTTTTTCTGCAAAATAGGAGTAGCTTATCCTGCTCAGGCTATATTATTAGCATTATATTGCGTTTGAGAATTTAAAATCACTTCTTTAATTTTCTAAGACATCTCAACGCTTCTAAAGCAAACTTCGTTTGTTTGTTTACGTTCATCGTATTTTGAATTTGATAATAATAATAATAATAATAATAATAATAATAATAATAATAATAATAATAATAATAATAATAATAATAATAATAATAATAATAATAATAATAATCGAGAAGGCGGCTGGACGTGACAGAGGATGGACGTATTTTTACGATGCTCTGAACTGGCAACAGCGAACCCAGCAGGACAACTAAAAAAAAAAACAACTGTAGAAAACTGGAAGATCTACTGTTTTCTGTAAGTAATTTGAATTTCCCTCAAAATAAGTTTAAAAAAAAAACAAACTTACATATCTACAGCTCATACAAACGTACACCTAACAAGAAAAATTAGAAACATAAATATCTCCAATTCTCTGTGAACATTTACATTTTAGTCGTCTCTCATGACTATAAGAATGTGTAAAATTGCCTTTTAAATTACCTTTTATTGTAACAACACAATTAAATGCACGATAAAAAGTTATGGAATTAAGCACCTACTAATATATACATACAACTGAATTCAGAAATTTAAAAAATATATACATGACATTGAACTCAGAAAGTTATTTTTTTTTAAAAATCATCGACGAAAACATCAGATAATATGTGTGAGTGAGTATACATATACATATACATATGCATGTGGAGAGGAAGAAAAGAGAAAGGGAAAAAAATAAATAAATAAATAAAATAAAATGAATAAATGTAAACAGGTTTGACCTTTTACTGACCATTAACGTCCTTTGTCTCCACCATCTGCCGGAGCTATTTATAGACCCAAAGAACATGAATTCTTTAACCAACCATTCTCCCACACAATGGAGTGTTGATGGTGGCTGTGGCTACACATAAAACAATGTCATTGATGATGATGATGGTGATGGTGATGTTGCTGATGATGGTGATGGTGGTGAAGGTGATAGTAATAACAATAATAACTGACAGATCCCGTCTTTTTCCCTTTCTTTTCGTTTCCTTCTCCGTATTTTATTCTCATTATTTCGAACTAATACAGACAGAGTGAGCCTTGAAGAAAGGAAGAGGAGAAAAAAAATGTTCGGAGATAAAACTATCAACAAAAAAAATACAGACGAATATAGATCTGCTAGTCTTAAAAAGCTGCGCTATGAGCAATGCTTACATGCAGAGAACCCTAAACTGACAGATCCATCTCCTAATATAAGAATGGATGCTCGTCATGCTTCAAGGTCAACAAATCAAACAATAAACCGCATTGGTCATTGCGCGGATTACAAAAGACCACGTACCCGAAAATTGAACCAAATTCTGATTGAAAAATCAGCTACTGGTTCAAATCTTCCCAACACACAGGAGCTGGACGTACCCCACAACCGGAATATTCCAACAGATGGCCATCCATGCTCATCAAAAGAAAAAGAAAGAGAAATGGTCTAGGGAAGACAATAAAGAAGTTGTTGAGGCCTTCTACCATGCCATATATTTCCCCACAGATAAGTCTAGCACTGTACAAGCATACTTAAACTGGAGACAGAAACACCCTGAAGTAAGACCCTACATAGACAGTAACAAACTTGCCAACGTCAGAAGAAACATTATTAAAAAAAAATTACTGACTGAAGTAGAAATTGATCAGGTTAGACAAGCAATATCGGATAAAATGAACGAAGCTGCAGCTAGAGAAGATAATACAGAGGAAATAATTATAGACCAGCCCAGGGCTGATAAAAACGAAGTGAGGATTGAAAGAGTTAGTATAAGTGATAGGCAAAGTGAAATACTCCCTGAACCAATCATAAACACTAAGACAGATGAGCATCAAATAGATAAAGAAAGTCACACAAATATTGACCCAACAGAACTACATGAGCTAAAAAATCAAATCATGATTGAATGGCTGAAAATTAAAGAAACCAGCATGGATGAACGTGATACACTTCCTAAAATCCGCAACTCTAACCAAAACATGAAAATAATTGGTAAAATTCGGCTTGCACTTAAGGATATAATTTCAGCTAATGATGTTGATATCACAAACCTCAGCCACCTATACTATGCATCCGCGAAAATCTCAACGATCCTATGTGGTGTAAAGATTAGAAAACGGCAACATTCCCACAAAAAGCCTTCTTGGCAAGAGCGTCTGCAACAACAAATTAAAATATTTAGATCTGACATTGAATATTTGAAAAACCTTAAGGCTCACAAGACTACCAAACCTACAAAAACCCAAAAATTACTGAAAAAATACAATATGAAAACTATACTTGATATTGATGCCACCATAGAAACCATCAAACAAAAGGTATCTGCCAAAGCTGCCCGCATAGCGAGGTATGAAAAGCGTGTTAGATTTTTCAAGGACAACAACATGTTCAAAAATAACACCAAGAATTTTTACAGGAAGATAGGAAAAACAGCGTTTACTGCAAGGTCTGTACCATCGAAAGAAGAAGTGCAGGGATTTTGGAATAAAATCTGGGCAGAAGAAAAAACACACAACGAAAAGGCCCCCTGGATTGACAGAATATCTACAGGACTGGACCCCTTAGAAGAGCAAAAGTGGGAGGGTGTCAAGGTAGAAGATATAAGATCTGCTCTCAAGAGGTCAAGCAAATGGAAGTCTCCAGGAAAGGATAAAATTCCTAACTTCTGGTTGAATGCCTTCCCAGAGAGCCATGAACCGCTAACAGAACTGTACAATGATGTTTTGCAACACCCTAGTAGGATGCCTCCTTGGCTAGTTAATGGGTTAACATTCCTGCTTCCAAAAAGTGAAGAAACAAATGAACCAAAAAACTATAGACCCATAACCTGCTTAACAACTATGTACAAAACACTAACATCTGTCCTGACGGAATATACCTATAGTTTTTTAACAGACAGCAGCATATTCCCTAATGAACAGAAAGGATGTAAACGTGGATCCTACGGCTGTAAAGACCAACTACTCATCAATAAGATGATCTTAGAAGATTGTCACAAACGACACAAAAACTTCTCAATAGCCTGGATAGACTATAAAAAGGCTTTTGATAGCCTACCACATAGCTGGATTAGGAAATGCCTGGAAATGTATAAGATAGCACCTACTCTGCGAAACTTCTTGACTGTAAGTATGAGATCATGGAGAACCACACTAACTCTGAACAGTGACAATGAATCCCTAAATGCTGGTGATGTAAAAATTTCGTGTGGCATTTTCCAGGGTGACTCACTGTCACCACTCCTCTTTTGTTTATCCTTAATAC
Organism: Octopus sinensis; assembly: GCF_006345805.1. NCBI lineage: Eukaryota > Metazoa > Mollusca > Cephalopoda > Octopoda > Octopodidae > Octopus > Octopus sinensis. The sequence continues at coordinate 146,604,608 of NC_042999.1, forward strand.
CTCTCTCAAAGCTGCTCAATGACGCGCAGTACGGGTATAAAATGTTTGATAAAAATATAAATCATCTCATTTACATGGATGATTTAAAGCTTTTTGCAAAAAATGACCAACAACTCAAGGGCTTACTAGCGATAGTCAAACAATTCAGTGACATCAGAATGCAATTCGGCCTCGATAAATGTGCAAAAGCTACCTTTATCAAAGAAAAAATGACAGAAACATCTAACGTTAACCTTGACCAGCAGAATGTCATAAAAGAACTAGACCCAGCGGAGAGCTACAAGTACCTAGGGGTAATTGAAGGGAACGGAATAAGGCATTCAGAGATGAAGAAAAGGATCAGGAGAGAATGCTATCGAAGAGTGAGAGCAATACTCAAGACAGAGCTGAATGCAAGAAACAGGATCGAAGCGATCAATGCATTAGCCATACCAGTCGTGACTTACAGTTTCAATATTGTTAACTGGTCAATTACTGAAATATGTCAGCTCGACAGAAAAATAAGGAAACTGTTGACAATGCATAGAATGCACCACCCTAAGGCAGATACAGAACGACTCTATCTGCCAAGAAAAGAGGGAGGCCGTGGTCTTTTGCAACTGGCAATAACAATGAAGATTACTACAATTGGCCTAGACACGTACCTGAAAAACTCTGAGGACTGGATGTTAAAACTTGTCTCAAAACATGAAAACAAGAAAGCATCATACTCAGTAACAAAACAGGCTAAGGAATATCTAAGTGAATTCCGAATACAACCAATTTCGGAATTAGAGATAGATATACAAGAAACAAGCACAGAAAAAGCTAGGCGCATGAAAACCCGTGCCAAAACTGCGGCCTTAGATATTCTGAATAATAAATGGCAAGAAAAACCTCTCTATGGCAAATACCCAAAGAGAGCGAATAATGCAGATATCGACAAAGCCCTGACCCATCAATGGCTAATGGCCTCTGGCTTAAAATCTGAAACAGAGGGGTTTATCATAGCAGCTTAAGATCAATGCCTACCAACAAGAAACTACCAGGCCAACATATTAAAGAACGGCAGTAGCCCAACATGTCGTGTATGCCGACAACAAAATGAAACCATTGACCATGTTGTCTCCAAATGCAGTCTTCTAGCGCCTACAGAGTACCTCAGTAGGCATGATAGAGCTGCACAATATATTCACTGGGTAATTTGCAAAAACCTGGATTTGCCCCATGAAAAAAACTGGTGGGAACACAATCCACCTCCTGTGCTTGAAAATGACCACATCTCACTCCTCTGGAACTTCACCATTCAAACTGACAGGAAGATAGATGCAAATAGGCCAGACATTATATTGAAAGACTTCAGACAAAGAACATGCCTCCTCATTGATATGACTGTCCCAATCGATATAAACGTATCTGTCAAGACCTACCAAAAACTGAGCAAATATAAAGATCTTGAAATAGAAATCAGCAAAATGTGGAAGCTGAAGACTAAAACAATACCTGTTGTCATAGGTGCCCTGGGAATGATAGCGAAAGGAACTGATTGCTACCTAACTCAGATACCAGGAAACCCCAAAATGGCAGAAATTCAAAAGATAGTGCTCATGGGAACTGCTCATATCCTACGCAAAATACTCTCTATGTAATCCCAAGGTTTAAAACAAACATTTTTGTTTATTTATTTTTGTTTATTTTTATTTTAATTTTTTTAATTCTTTATCTTTTTATTTGTTTTTTTAAATTTATTTATTTATTTTTTATTTTTATGTATTAGACATTCACTAGTACAACACAAAAAAAAAATATATATATGGCACAGAACCTCCAACCTGTTGTCTCTTCAGGTCTCTGGGTGAGACTTGGAGCCAACTTGTACAGACATAAAGCAAAAGTCAAACATAGAATGATAATAATAATAATAATAATTAATTCTTTTTATTGGCCACAAGGGCTGACACACATGATTAGAAAATGAAATAATATAATTTCATTGTTACACTGTTTTTAACACGATTTTTTCACAAACGGACAAAACCCTTTGTAACCTTTCGTCTTGTTTTGTCCCTTTATGTTTTCTAATCATGTGTGTCAGCCCTTGTGGCCAATAAAAAAAATTTATTATGATTATTATTATTATTATTATTATTATTATTATTATTATCAAATTCAAAATACGATGAACGTAAACAAACAAACGAAGTTTGCTTTAGAAGAACAACGAAAAACTCCCAATAGACAACGAAAAACTCCCAATATGGGGGAGGCGTTACGAAAGGTTCCTGGTGGAAAAACCCATAAAAGCCAACGGGAGCCTGGTCAAAAAGCGGGGTAGAGAGCCCCTTTCTCCTTTTATAAAACCTTTTTTCAATCACAGGCGAAACCTGAGAATTGGTCCATTTACACTGGCCATTCTTGCACAATTAACCCACCTTTCATAAAACTTACTATCAGACAGCACTCTCCTCTCTAACCTCATCTTCCTTTTCAAGTGAAACTTGAAAAAGTTGATGAGGCCTTGACCAAAGAGGAAAGTGTCTGACTTCAGCCCTTTCAAACGGGTCCACCATACAGCCTCTTTCGCCACAGCCACTAGGCACAGGAAAACGGCATCGCCCTCCTTGTTAAAGGAGGTCGGCGGGGCAATTTTCACTATGGATTCAGCTGATAGCCGGATCCGTCCTATACGTGACAGTAGCTGTTCGACATAAACCCATATTTCAGCAATACTCGGGCACTGGACGAGTGCGTGCAGAACGGTTTCGTCGTCCTGGCAACACCTGGCGCAGTAATGGCTCGAGAGTCAATATGTACAAGAGGGAGGAGAGAAGGCATCCTTGGGGGACCGAACGCGAGATGTCAAACGGTTCCGAAAGGTGACCGTTCACCCGTATCACCGAGCAGATGTTGCTGTATAAAGCAGCGATCCACCCGCGGAAGACTGGACCGAAGCCAGCTGCCTTGAACAGCTGCCAGGTACCGATGGTCGACCCTATCGAAGGCTTTACTCTGATCTAAACTGATCAAAGCCCCACCCGCGCCAGCGTCGTTACCCACCCTCTCTATGATGTAGCGCATGAGATGGAGGTTGTCGTGTATCGACCTGGTCGGCACGGCGCATCTCAGCGTCTTGCCAACCAGCTTGTCCACGACAAGCGCCAATCTCTTGGCTAGCACCTTGGCCAAAATCTTCAACTCTGCATTGAGCAGAGTGATGGGCCGAAAATTCCCTATAATGTCCCCCTTATTTGGGTCCTTTTCTAGCAAAGCCCCCACCCCTCGACAGACAAAAGCAGGAATTCTCCCGTTTTGCTGCCAGTTGCAGTAGACGTTTGCCAACAGGCCGTCAAACAAGTCTGGCATTGAAAAGTAAAGCTCGTAGGGCACACCATCCAAACCCGGCGATCTACCTCTTGTGCAACTCTTCATTGCTTCCTCCACTTCCCAGGCAGATATCGGTCCTTCGCATCACTCTGCCTCGCTGTCCGAGAGTTGCTGTAGGCCGTCCAGGTACACACCGAAGTCTGTATCGTTGTCCGTTCCACCGCTCGTCCCAAACAGTTGAGCAAAGTGCCGCTGAAACACTGCACACATCTGCCTCGGTTGGGTAACCTCGCGCCCGTTCTGGTCCACCAAAGACCGAATGGTTGCTTTGTTGCCTCGCTTCGCCTCCGCCACGCGGGCCCATCGAGCGGCTGTTGTCCCCTCCCCGCTTATTTGGTCCATCGTAACTTTTACTTCCTCCGAGTTTTCTTTTGCAGCGGAGGCGAAATTGCTACGATGGCTTGTTGTGTTGTTGCTGGTGGTGGTGTCGGTGTGGCTGCTGGTCATTTTCTTTCCTTCTTTCTCCGGTACTGGAGCACTGGTGGAGGGAAGAGAAGGAAAATCTTCGTTGACGTCAAAGGTGACGCCATCGTTGTCGCTTTTCTTTGCAACGCTCTTTCTTCCGTCCTTCTCCAGTACTGGAGCACTGGTGGAGGGAAGAGAAGGAAAATCTTCGATGACGTCAAAGGTGACGCCATTGTTGTCACTTTTCTTTGGAACGTTTTGCGTGCCGACACGTTCCTTCGAAATATTTTCTTTGCCTTTTAAGGCACAAAATGGGCGGTTTGGAGCCGTTAACGAAATTTTTTCGTGTTGTGGAGGTGAAACTTGAAGAAGAGAACAGCCAGTTCTCTTCGAAGCCATATTTAAAATTGTAGGTGAAAATGTATACAAAATCAAATTTCAAAACGTAATTTTACCCCCAATGGGGTAAAATTTTGCCGAGCCAACTAGCTCCGCTAGAAGTTAGTTGGCTTGACCACACAAATATCGAAAAATACAAAACCTTTACAGAAATTTCCAATCAAATTGGCACAAAACTCACGGAGCTGCTTCACACACGTCCGTCCTCTCGAGAAGGAATAATAATAATAATAATCAATTCTTTTTTATTGGCCACAAGGGCTGACACGCATGATTACATAAAGGGACAAGACAGGACGAAAGGTTACAAAGGGTTTTGTCCGTTTGTTAAAAAATCCGTGTAAAAATACATTAACAACAATTATAATAAAACAATGAAAAACTCCCAAAAGGGGGAGACGTTTCGAAAGGTTCCTGGTGGAAAAAACCCTACAAAAGCCAACGGAAGCCTGGTCTAAAAAGGGGGTGTAGAGAGTCCCCTTTTTTCTCCTTTTGTATTACCTTTTTGAAATCACAGGCGAAACCTGATAACTGGTCCATTTATACAGGCCAGTCTCGCACAATTCACCCACCTTTCATAAAACTTGCTATCGGACAGCACTTTCCTCTCTAACCTCATCTTCCTTTTCAAGTGAGACTTGAAAAAGTTGATGAGGCCTTGACCAAAGAGGAAAGTGTCTGACTTTAGCCCTTTCAAACGAGTCCACCACACCACCTCTTTCGCCACAGCCACTAGGCACAAGAAAACGGCCTCCCCCTCCTTGTTAAAGGAGGTCGGCGGGGCAATCTTCACTATGGATTCGGCCGATAGTCGGATCCGTCCTACACGTGACAGTAGCTGTTCGACATAAACCCATATTTCAGCAATACTCGGGCACTGAACGAGTGCGTGCAGAACGGTTTCGTCGTCCTGGCAACACCTCGGGCAGGCCCGGCTGACGGCACTTCCGTGCCGGTAGAGTTTATCCCGAACAGGCAGAGCCCCTCGGTAGCACTGCCAGGCGAGAGACCTCTGGAAATTATCCATCGGTCCCGGCCCGAAAGTCCTCCCGAACAGACCACACAGTTCGTCATCTTCAACGCCTAGAGTTTCCCCGAGAACGTCGTCGCATTTTTCCTCCACTAACCCTCTATAGAACGCTAGAGTGGAGCTGTAACCGATCGCATTGCCCGCCTGGCGGAGGGCGGAGAGGGCTTGACGGCACTCGAGGTGCCAAGCACCCTTTCTCGGTCTACGTTTGATCCAGGTCTGCAGCTCCGTCAAAGAGACGAGCTGCGGAAAATCGCGTCTGACAAAAGACGACCACACCTGTTCACCGTCTAGGAAGCGCTTGAGATGCCGCAGCCTGAGCGCATGTCTGCGCAACAGCAACCACGGCATTCCAAGGCCTCCGTTCAGCAGTCGTTGACAGCAGATGGATCGCCTGACCAGTGGCACCTGACCCTTCCACAAAAAGTCGAAGAGCAGGCGTACCAGCTTGGCCAACCAGCGGTCGGGACAAGGGACGACGGTCAAGCGGTAATAGATGACGGATGCGATGTACGCATTCGCCACCTCCGCCCGACCTTTCAGGGACAGCTTCCTCTCGGCCCATTTCTGGGTGAGACGTGCCACCCTGCTCGTCACCTCTTCCCAGTTCTTATCCACCTGGAGGTCCGGACCGAACCAGACCCCGAGCAGTTTAACGGGTCCGTCTGTCCAGCGCCCTACGACGCTGTTGGACGGCATGGGCTTGCCTCTCCAGGTGCCCAGTTGCAAGCCCACAGACTTTTCCGCGTTAATCTTTGCCCCTGTCACCGCTTCGTACTGGTTTAGCGTCTCGCCAATCAGGCCAATGTGCCTGTGGCTCGACACCACCACGGTGACGTCGTCGGCATAAGCAGACACGCTGTTTCCGCCTCCTAGATCGCGCGGGATGCCCCTTAAAGCCTCCAACTTGCGCAGTAATGGCTCGAGAGTCAAAATGTACAAGAGGGAGGAGAGAGGGCATCCTTGGCGGACCGAACGCGAGATGTCGAACGGTTCCGAAAGGTGACCGTTCACCCGTATCACCGAGCAGATGTTGCTGTATAAAGCAGCGATCCACCCGCGGAAGACTGGTCCTTCGCAGCACTCTGCCTCGCTGTCCGAGAGTTGCGGCAGTCCGTCCAGGTACATCCAGACCATCCAAACCCGGCGATCTACCTCTCGTGCAACTCTTCATCGCTTCCTGTACTTCCCAGGCAGATATCGGTCCTTCGCAGCACTCTGCCTCGCTGTCCGAGAGTTGCGGCAGTCCGTCCAGGTACACACCGAAGTCTGTACCGTTGGTGTCCGTTCCACCGCTCGTCCCAAACAGTTGAGCAAAGTGCCGCTGAAGCACCATACACATCTGCTTCGGTTGGGTAACCTCGCGCCCGTTCTGGTCCACCAAAGACCGAATGGTTGCTCTGTTGCCTCGCTTCGCCTCCGCCACGCGGGCCCATCGAGCGGCTCTAGTCCCCTCCCCGCTTAGCGAACGTGCCTTAGCTCTGACAACGCAGCCTTCGTGTTTGGCGTCGAAGTGTTGGTCGAGGGCCAACCTTGCCGCCAACACGTCGGTCGCGATGCCAGTGTCAAGAGCCTCGTCTAGTTTCTTAACTAAATCCCGCTCTCTCTTCCTACGTTCAATAGCTAGAGTCTTACTATACCTAATCGACTCTACTCTAATTGCTCTCTTGAGGGCAAACCACCAGTTGTTGTTGATGATTGCCCCCGTGAGCGCCCGCTTAACTAGTAAACTAATCCGGTCTCTGTAAGCTTTGCACGCCGTTAACGACGCGTTCAGCTTCCAGTAGCCGGGTCCCTGTCTATGTAGCCTATCTAAGTCGACCGTACAGATCACTAATTTGTGGTCCGTATATTCGACTAGGTGGAATTGTGGACACCCTACGCTGTCCTTATCCGCTGGCCTACAAAACACTCTATCTAAGTACGATCTAGACGACCCGATGCGGTTTGTCCAAGTCCACATTGGTACATTCGGGTTGTCTAGTCGAAACCTGTTGGACAGCTGAAAGCGGCCGAGTAGGTTGGCGAGGCTCTTGCACCCTCCCCCTCTCCTATCAGACGCTCCCCTGCCCACCCGATCGAAACGTTCGTCTAAGACAGCGTTCCAATCCCCAACTAGTACTAGAGTGCGTGACGTTCCCAGGAAAACTTCCAGACGTTTGAAATAATCCGACTGCCCTGCTCCTGTCGGAGCGTAGGCAGCCAGCAGTCTGAAAGCACCGCCGTCACTACCGTCCACGTCGAGGACCACCAACTTACCTTCCGGATCCAAGAAGACTGTCCTTATTTTCAGGTCCAGGCCCTTCCGAAACAACACCGCAGTACCACCACCGCCCGCTCCCGGCCGACACGGAGATAGAAATATCTCGTATCCGCCGAAAAGGGCTGCGAGTTCCTGCGGGTCGGAGAGCCTGGTTTCACTGATGGCTGCTACATCCACATCATGAAACCTCAGGTCGTTTAACAGGTGACCCTGTTCCAAGGTGACCCGAGGCCTCTCACATTCAAGCAACCGATTCTAATATTTGCCATGTTTCAAAAGTTAGGGGAAAAAAAAAGGAGAAAAAGGCTCTACTTACTGTTGTTGGTGGTGGGGGTGGCTCCCTTGTGCTTTTGCACGGGTGCTTCAATAATATTTTTGTAAAGTTTTGAGAGAAACTTTTCCCTAACGATCCCACATCTTAGGGAATATTTGTTTATTTCGTTTGTAAACGGTTGTTGGTTTTTTTATTGTGAGAATGTGTGCTGGTGGTGTGTTGTGTGTAGGTTTTATGAAATCTGTAAGGTTTGTTTTTCAAATTACTCAACCAGTTCCTGGTTTCTTGTATTCACTGCTGTAATCGTGTCTGTAATTGTGTCTGTGTTTGTTTGTGTCTGTGGTAGTGGCAGTAGTGGTGTCGAAAGTGTTGTTGTTGTTGTTGTTGTTGTTGTTGATATTGTTGTTGATGTTGGGAAGTACTATTTGTTCGTGCTTCCCCTGTAAATCTTTTTGTTTTTTCCTCCTTTTCTTTTTTGGAGGTACTATGTTCCATTCTCCTTTGTTGGAATCAGAGCTCGCACAATCCGAGATCTCTTCATCCGGCAAAGGAATGGTTGAGGGGTCTGCTTCAGTAGCAGGACGAAAAGTTTTTGGTTCCGCCGGTATCGGTGGTGCCGCTGCTCCTGTTACTGTTGATGTCGCTGCTGTCGACCTTCGAGGTACTGGTGTCGGTGTTGGTTTGGTGGTGGTTGTCGGTGTTGGTTTGGTGGTGGTTGTTGTTGTTGGAGGTGGTGTTGGTGATGGTGTTGGTGGTGTGGCAGCCTTTGGTATTTCGTGCTGTTTTTGTTGTTTCTGTTGTTGTTGCTTGTGTTGTTGTTGTTGTTGCTGCCTCTTGCTATACTCCTCCATTCTCTTTTTTTGAATGGGGCAGTCCCTTTTCAGGTGGCTTTCGCTACTGCAGAGGAAACATTTTGGCTTTCGCCCCTCTACAGTAACATTTAGCCTGGTCCCATCCAGTAAGATGACAAAGTCAGGTATGGCATTGATGTTTTCCTGCTGGATCTGTACCAGCAGTTGAATACCCATACCTGACCAGTTCAGTTCTTTTCTCGTACCCTCCGAACATTCAGAATAGTGGCAGTGTCCTCTATGCCATAGAGGACAGCCGCCACTAGCCATGAGATTTTCTGTTCGGGGGGTATTGTGCTTATAGTTATTTTTTGTACCTTACGCCCGAGGTACGTCGGGACGAGGAACAAATGTTCATTTTGCAAGGGCGAAATGGCGTTCGCCCTTGCAAGCTCCTCTGTTGGGAAGCGAACCTCCACGGTTCCAAATCGCTTCCCTCTTGTCACATAGCTCTTCTGGCCCCAAATGGGCTTCAGAGCCATCTCTAACTGTTGTGGTGTGGCGTTAAACAATCTTTTAGTTTTCTTTTCGAAAACTTTATAAAAGATTCTTCTTTTGTTTGTCTCTTGTGTGAGTTGTTGAGGTGTGTTGAGGAAAACACTGTTTCCCTCCTTTCTCAACAAATCTTGTGCCATTTTTATGTCCTCCATTGTTATTTCTACATCTTCCGAAATTTGCTTCGCAGCAGAAGCAAAATCGTTAGAGACTTTTACATTTTTTTGTTGGTTCTTGTCTGTGTTTGTGTCTGTTATAAGTTTCTTTACCTCCCCCTTCGGTACAGCATCACTTGTTGAAGGCAGAGGGGGGAAATCAAGAGTGACGTCGAACGCGACGTCCTGACTAGCATTCTCCTTTCGAACGGTGCGCGTGCTTTCCGTTTCGGAAGGAGGAGCTCTGTTGCCTTTTACGGCTTGAAATGGGTTGTACGTAACCCGTGACGTTGTTTTTTGTTCTTGTGGAGGGGGTGTTGTAAGAAGGAGGGAAGAGCCAGCAGCTCGTTTTAAAGCCATTTTGTAAATGTGTGTGTGCAAAAAAATGTCAATTTCAATGTAATAAACAGCAATTTCACCCCGAAGGGGCAAAATTTCGCCCAACCGACGAGCTCCGCAAGAAGCCGGTCGGTTTGGCTACAAAAATATTAAAAAATATTCAAACTTATTAAAAAATTTCCAATAAAATTGGCACAAAACTCACAGAGCTGATTCACGTACGTCCATCGGCGTCGGAAGGAATAATAATAATAATAATAATAATAATAATAATAATAATAATAATAATAATAATAATAATAATAATAATTTCTTATTTAGATAGAAGGCCAACTATTTTGAGGGGTAGAGGTTAGTCGACTCGATCAATCCCAGAACTTGACTGGTACTTATTTGGATAGACATGGCCGTATATAAATGTGTGTACGTATGTATGTATGTATGTATGTGTATGTATGTATGTATGTATGTATGTATGTTCATTTATTTAGTTTATTTTGTCACCAATTTATCAATCAGCTTCATGTGACTTTTTGGAACAATCATGGCGGCCAAGACCTGTAGCCAAAAATATTAATTTGCTAAATTTTAAAATAGTTTTATCATGGAAATTTTCCCCTTCTTTTTTTCTTTTTTCATTTGTTGATACCTGCGCGGCCTTTTTTTTTTCTATCTTTCACGCGTACAACATTTTGGGGCCCAAGCTCTATACAGAAAAGGCAGTAACACTCTGAGAAACTCCTCACTTTTCTACATAATGTACGTTAGACACAACCGCCTGCTCTCCAGCTTCAAACCACCACCACCACTCGGACACGCATAGAAGTACATACATATTTTATATTGCATTTAGTGGAACAATAGCGTCGTTGGTTACAGTTTTCCAAAAGATCAGCTTAGAAGCAACAACAACACTACTCTCTTCCCATACAGAAAAATAACATAATTAGAAAAAAACAAAAAAACTAATTGTTTCACTTCTAAAGAAAAATGGGAAGATTAGTCATTTGCGTAAAATTACTTACTGAATGTACAAATGGCTTAATTCGATCAATGCACAATTTATTTAAATAACAGATGGTGAAGAAACGAAGCGCTAGACTATGTTGACTATAGCTATGGAAGAAATAACGAGGATTCTTATTTAGTATTCCAACAGGTTAAATCACTGAACAAACGAATGAAACAGGCGTTAGTCAAACAAAGCTAACGATGGAAACAGAAGTCTCTATAGTCTGACTTAATCCTAAACAACCTCAGCATTCATGAAAGAAATGAACGTTAGGTCACGTGCATCTTTTGTCGTCTGCTAATTAATGCTTCTATGGAACATGTTAAAGTTTGACAAAACTAATTTCTGTGCAATACAATTTGCGGTAGTGGAGGTGCAATGACCTATTGGTTAGGGCAGCGGACTCGCGGTGGGAGGATCGCGGTTTCGATTCCCAGACCGGGCGTTGTATGTATTTATTGAGCGAAAACACCTAAAGCTCCACGAGGCTCCGGCAGAGGGTGGTGGCGACCCTGTTGTACTCTTTCGCCCCAACTTTCTCTCACTCTTTCTTCCTGTTTCTTGGGTAACGCTGCGATGGACTGTCGTCCCGTCCAGCTGGGGTGGGTGGGGGAAGTACATACACCACAGAAACCGGAAAACCGGGCCTATGAGCCTGGCTAGGTTTGAAAAGGGCGAAAAAAAAAAAGCAATTTGCGGTAATGTAGCCAAGGTCATTATTGCAATGAAGTAGCTTCGATTCTTGTTAGCAACTGTTTTACTTCAGTTCTACGACACCGCTAATTCTTTCGAATTGTGGTAGCAACAAGGCACAGTTACGGCTTTAAGGTTAAGAAGTTCGTTTCTCAACCACGTAGTTCCTGTTTCGATTCCAACGCGTGATACACTGGAAAGATGTTTTCTATTGTACCTTCGCATTGGCCTATGACTTTTAACTGAAATTTTCTCAACGGAAACCGTACAGAAGCCAGTCCCAGCATTACAGTATGTATGCATGTACGTACGTGCGTATGTATGTATGTATGTATGTATGTATGTATGTATGTATGTATGTATGTATGTATGTATGTATGCATATATCCATGCATGTATGCCTGTACGTGTATATCTTTCGGCCAAAATATAAACGCTGGGGAAAATCTAATAGGCAGATGCTTCAAAGCTGGTCTTTTGGAAAACTGTAACCAACGACGCTATTGTTCACTAAATGCAATATAAAATATATATGTACTTATATGCGTGTCCGAGTTTCATATACATACATACATACATACATACATACATACATACATACATACACATATGCATGCATGCATACATACATACATACATACATACATACATGCATACATACATACATGCCATTTATATGTATATATATAAATGCATGTGCACCTGGTACTTATTCTACCGATCACTTTCCATCGAACTGTTAAGTTAAGTGACGTAAACAAACCCACACCGGTTGTCAGTCGGTGGTGGAACACAAACACACACACACACAATCAAGTTCCGTCTACTAAATCCATTCACAAGGCGTTGGTCGTCCTAAGGCTATAGTAGAAGATACATGCCCAAGATGCCACGCAGTGGGACTGAACCTAGGACCATGTCGTTCGGAAGCAAACCTCTCACCACACAGCTACGCCGTTGAAATACTTTATCATTGAATGAACCGATGCTATGAACAAATTTGATGGGATTAATTAAGCGACTGGGAAGTCATTATGTTTAATGAAGTAGATAACGGGCGATGGGTTGTAATGCAGTGCGTTCTTACCTCCCCTTTTAAAGTCCTTAAGAGAATATTCGCCTAAACTTCAACATCTTTAATTCACCTCCTCCCTTGCCATCACCCTTTCCCTCTCATCATCATTCCCAGCATGCAGAAGGGAAGGTTTTGGTAGTGGTGGTGAGTAGGTGGTGGTGCTGAGTAGGTGGTGGTGGTGATGATGGTGGTGGTGATGGTGGATAAAAGGGAAAGGAGTAATGGCAGGTGTAGTCGATTGAATCAATAGCCAAGTCCTTTTCTATTTTTCTTCTTTCCTATGAAATAATGTACCAACCACGTACTGGGGATGAATTAAAGTGGATTGCACCCTTTCTTGTAACTCTATGACCTTGTGAAATAATAATAATAATAATAATAATAATAATAATAATAATAATAATAATAATAATAAGAAGAAGAAGAGAAGAAGAAGAAGAAGAAGAAGGATTATTGCCATTATCATTATTATTGTTATTATTATTGTTATTATTATTATTGTTGTTGTTATCATCATCATCATCATCATCATCATTATTATTATTATTATTATTATTATTTGTATTGTAACGGGCTTTGTTAATATTACGCCTATTTTTACCCGCTATAATGTTTTCTAGATTAGGTAAATTTGAGAATGAAATTCTTATTTACGTTTATTAGAAATATGGTAAATATTCACTGAGATGATGGGACGGGGTTGCATTTTTCTGCAAGAAGGCAAATAACTTGCTAGAAAGTTTCGTAATAATGTTATTCGATCATGGTGGATTAAACCAGATTATTTTACCATTGCGCGAGTTCCGCCGACTTTTGGATATGCGTTACGTGTCTTAATGCTATGCTTACTCCTAGAGTACTTTTATTATCTTTTGCATAAGTAACACCAACGTTGATAATGTTATTACTACGATCATCATTATCAGTAACAGTTAACTCAGGTCTACCCGTATTACAAATATTGATGCAATTACTAACCTTCATTTTCCCTTTCATCAATGACTCCTTTATGCCTGTATTATTACTGTTATTATTACTACTAATATTTATATTATTATTGCTTGTATTATTCTTTCGAACGCCGGACGAAACGTTAGCACGTCGGGCGAAATGATTAGCGGTATTTCGTCTGCTGTTACGTTCTGAGTTCAAATTCCGCCGAGGTCGACTTTACCTTTTATCCTTTCGGTGTCAATTAAATAAGTACCAGTTACGCACTGGGGTCGATGTAATCGACTTAATCCGTTTGCCTGTCCTTGTTTGTCCCCTCTGTGTTTAGCCCCTTGTGGGTAGTAAAGAAATAGGTATTTTGTCTGTCTGCACGTTCTGAGTTCAAATGCCGCCTGGCTCGACTTTGCCTTTTATCCTTTCCGGTCGATAAACTAAGAACCAGTTACGCACTGAGGTCGATGTAATCGACTCATCCTCTCCCCCAAAAATTCAGGCCTTGTGCCTATAGTAGAAAGGATTATTAAAATATTTGCTATCATTATTATTAGTAATAATACTATTATTATTGTTGTTGTTGTTGTTGTTGTTGTTGTTATTATTATTATCATTATTATTATTATTATTATTATTATTATTATTATTATTATTATTATTGATGCTACATTTAACGTACAATCTACCTTGTTCGACATGATATTACGGGGACCTGCATGTAAAGCTTATGAGATTTTATTATCTATATTATTCTGTTCTGAAGCTTAGAACTTCATAAATTTTAAAAAGTTATTCTTACTATGTAATTGTATTTCTGTATGTTTTGATATTTCTGCTCATACTACCCTCCATTATATGATGTTTCTTTTTACTGGCCACGAAGAAATAGCAAATGGTTTGTTTATATCCTGCTTTTATTAAGGCTTCTTTCTAGAGAAGAGAAGTCTGATGTAAACAAACTATTAGCGATGGTAAATAAAAGCACGATATAAACAAACCAAAACAGCTGTCGTAAATTTTAAACACCATTTGTGTTCCCCGTGTATATATGTGTTTGCGTGTGTGTGTGGCCTCGGCGGTATTTAGCGTGCTAATGATTCTGCTAGCTCGCCGCCATAATAATAATAATAATAATGATAGTATATATATATATATATATATATATATATATATATATATATATATATATATATATTTGTGTGTATGTGTGTGTGTATATATATATATATATATATATATATATATATATAAAAGCAATTAAGATTCAAGTCAGTAATGTGGGGTGATTATAAACGAGAAAGAAGCAACAAGAATGGATTAGTTTTTAGTACAATTGTTTCATATAAAGACAGGCTTTATTAAAAGTTGCAAATATTGCAGCAGATAAAAGTGTCCCGTACTCATCAGCTAAAACACATATGAGTTCTCCAAACATCTTAGTGGGTGAGGCTACACTCATGAAGTATCGGAGATAATTTCATAAAAAGCAGATTCAGGTTGTAAACAGACTTCCAAAGTTCTTTAATGATGATGCACAGTCTTATCACAGGTTTTAAAAAAGCTTATTAGCTTCACAGAGAAGGTGAATCAATCCATAGTGTAGGTGCAAATTTCCAGGGATATGAGGAGATATTTCATACTCACAGACGATGAATCTATCCATGGTTAATCCACAATGAGGTGGGTATAATTTCATGCTATATGATAAGATACTTGTCACATTACTGTTCCCTTCACAAAACTGCTATGTTAGAATTTCTAAAGGCTGAAGGAATTTTGTGGAGCAAAGAAAAGAAAAAAAAAGAGAAGAAAAGAAAAGAGAAAAGGAAAAGAAAGAAAAAAGAAAAAAGAAAAAGAAGAAAAAAATAAAAAATAAAAAAGAAAAAACGCACACATAGAGTATACTGTGACACAGTTGTCACAGTATACTGTATGTGGGCGTTTTTTCTTTTTTCTTTTTTCTTTCTTCTTTTTTCTTTTTTTCTTCTTCTCCTTTTTCTTTTTTGTTTTTTCTTTCTTTTCTTTTCTTTTTTCTTTTCTTCTCTTTTCTTTTCTTTTCTTTGCTCCACAAAATTCCTTCAGCCTTTAGAAATTCTAACATAGCAGTTTTGTGAAGGGAACAGTAATGTGACAAGTATCTTATCATATAGCATGAAATTATACCCACCTCATTGTGGATTAACCATGGATAGATTCATCGTCTGTGAGTATGAAATATCTCCTCATATCCCTGGAATTTGCACCTACACTATGGATTGATTCACCTTCTCTGTGAAGCTAATAAGCTTTTTTAAAACCTGTGATAAGACTGTGCATCATCATTAAAGAACTTTGGAAGTCTGTTTACAACCTGAATCTGCTTTTTATGAAATTATCTCCGATACTTCATGAGTGTAGCCTCACCCACTAAGATGTTTGGAGAACTCATATGTGTTTTAGCTGATGAGTACGGGACACTTTTATCTGCTGCAATATTTGTAACTTTTAATAAAGCCTGTCTTTGTATGAAACAATTGTACTAAAAACTAATCCATTCTTGTTGCTTCTTTCTCGTATATATATATATATATATATATATATATATATATATATTTTTTTTTTTTTACTGTTTTCTTTCACTAGACTGCGGCCATGCAGTCAACCTCGGCGGAATTTGATTTCACAATGTAAAGACGAACGAAATGCCCCTTAGCATTAACGATTCTGCCAGCTAGCGTCACCTTAATAAGAAGAAAGAGACAGAATCGTTAGCACGCCACACAAAATGCTTAGCGGCATTTCGTCCGTGTGTACGTTCTGAGTCCAGATTCCGCCGAAGTTGACTTTGCCTTTCATCCTTTCGGATCTCTAAAATAATTACCTGTTGAGCACAGGATCTTACATAACCGACTTTCCTCCTTCCCCGAATTTGTTGGCCTTGTGCCAAAATTTGAAGCCAACATCAAATTTCTTTTCAGCATCAAATGTCTATGCGGGTCCACCCGAGTAAAATAGGAATCTAAGGGGGTTCAGAGACAAAAAATGGCCAAGAACCACTGGCCAGACGATCAAACAAATACTTGACTCCGATTGAGACATTCTTTACGAAACGAAATTTTTAAAATTCAAATTTAATATCAAAAGATTTGTCTTTGTTGAAGTTCACCAAAACATGTAAAGATAATCACTACAAGATATTTTCTTTCCTTATTTATTTTCCTCAAATTTTGCTTGTTTGTTTATTCATTTATTTATTTTGTTTTAGTTGCTGTTTTTTATTTTTAATATAAAGGTAGCCATTTTCTTTTGTTATGATTTATTTCAAGTCAATAAAGCTTTGGTGTATTGTCTTTGTATAGATATATATGTGCGTGTATGTAGATGCATGGTTGTGTGTGTGTGTGCGTGTGTGTGTGTTGCATATACACACATACATACATTTAGATAGATAGATAGTTAGATAGATAGATAGATAGATAGATAGATAGATAGATAGATAGATAGATAGATATAGATAGATAGATAGATAGATAACTTTCTTTATTGGCCACACAGGGCTGGACACAGAGTGGACAATTACAAATGTAGAGCTTTTCTTTTCGGAGATGGAAAAAGAAAAAGAAGAAAAAAAAAGAAACAAATGTAAAATTTCGATCAAAAGGGATCGGAAAAAAAAAATCAAAAGAAAAATTTTTTTTTCCTAAGTAACAAACAAGATTAGGTTCATTCGTGGAAAGAAAAGCCTACAGAAAAGACCATGGTAACCTCAGGCAGGGAGGAAATAAACACATGAGAGCAAAGTGCTCTCTCTCTCTCTTTTACGATTTACAGGATCATGCTCAAAGTGGTTTCGTCACTCGCACGCACCATCTTTGCTACATTCACCCACCTTTTTTTGAAACTGTCATGAGACAAAACTTGCCTTTCCATTCTCACCGTCCTTTTCAAGTGGTACTCGAAAAAGTTGATGAGCAATTGGCCAGAGAGGCAAGTGTTTGTCTCTAGTCCTTTCGCTCGGGTCCACCACACGCATTCTTTCACCATAGCCACCAGTACGATGAAAACTGCCTTGCCTTCCCGGTGCAATTTTCACGATAGACTCGGCCGACAGCAGCCGTTCGGGATAAGCCCACAGGTCCGAAATGGATGGACACTGCACGAGTGCGTGCAGAACGGTTTAGTCGCTCTGCCCGCATCTCGGGCAAGTCGGTCCTGTGTGTCTCGAACCGTGCCTGTAGAGCTTATCCCGAACAGGTAATGCTTCTCGATAGCACTGCCAGGCCAGAGATCTTTGGTGATTGTCCATAGGTCTCGGCCCGAAAGTTGTCCTGAACAGGCGGGTCAGGTGTCTCTCGTCGACGCCCAGATTCTGCCCGAGAACGTCGTCGCAACTCCCCTCTAACATAGCAGTTTTGTGAAGGGAACAGTAATGTGACAAGTATCTTATCATATAGCATGAAATTATACCCACCTCATTGTGGATTAACCATGGATAGATTCATCTCTTCCTCCTTTGAAGTTGTTTGTGGTGGTGATGATGGTGTTGTTTCTGTTCTTGGTGGCGCTGGTGGTGGTGTTGTTTGGTTGGGCTGACTTGTTGGTTGGTGATCTTTCATTTGTTCATATAGTTTCTTGATTAGTTTTGCATATGGCGGTGTGGGTAGTAGTGCTGGTTTTTTGTATGGTTTTGGTTTTCTTGTGGTTGTTGTTGTTTTTCATGGTCTTGTTGTTGTTGTTGTTTCTGTGCTAGTGGGCACTTATTTTTTGAATGTGCGTTGCTACCACAAACGTAGCAACTAGGCTTTCTGCCTTCGACGGCCACATGTAAAATCGAACCGTTCCTCGATTGAATTCTATGTGGAATTTGCTCCTGAATCATTGGATTTATCTGAGCGAGGATGTGTATTTCTCGGCCGATCCAGTGGTGATGGTCTACGATACCGATTTCCAAAATGTTGATTTCGTCTTCGATGTCGTAACATATGGCGGACACGATCCATTTTATTTCCAATTCAGGGGGCACATTTTTTATTTTAATTTTTGTAACCCTACGGCCAAGGTATGTAAGTATCATTACTAAGTTTTCGAATTGGAGGGACTTTGTGGAGAGGTCCTTGGCTCTCTTTTCACTATCGAATCGCACTTCAATGGTGGCAAATTTGTTGCCTCTTGCGATATATGTTTTAAAAGCCCATATGGGTTTTAAACATTTTTCGACATTTTCTTGTGACCTTTTCGTATATCCTTGTTTTAAGGTTGAATGTTTTGTAGATAATAGTTTTTTTTCTATTTTTTCTGTGATGTCTTGAGGTGTCTGTAGCTGTATGCTGAACTTGTCTTTTTTTAGCATTCCTTTACAGGCAAGTAGGTCGTCCTTCGAAAAAGAAGTTTTTTTAGCTTTAAAGCTGCGGCAAAATTTTTTTTTCGGCATTTGTGTTGGTTGTGGTGGTGATGGCGGTGGTGGTGGTAGCAGAGGTAGAGCTTGTGGCAGAAACAGTAGTAACAGAAGCGCTTTCTAAGGGCTGTGTGCGTTCACGCGGAACGGCTTTGTTTTCAGCTTCCTTTGCCTCTGGCATTGGTAGAGGCGGGAAGTCGGCTTCGTGGTTTCGCATAGCCATACTCGACATTGTATCAGTGAAGTTGTCAGATGTGGTAGTTTTGGTGATGGTGGTGTTGATAACAGGCTTATCATTTTTTTTGTAGTAGCCTCTTTGTTGACTGACTCGACAATTCTTCTTTCTTCTGTCTTTCCCAAAGTAGGAAATTCCTTCTCAGAAAAAATCGCAGAATACTGCTCAACGACAAGATTTCTCGACATCTTTTATCGAGAAATAAAAATCAATTATTGAAAGGTTGATGAAAATGCCCCTAGTGGCAAATTCCACATTTAAAAACACCCAAACGAGAGTTGGGTGTTTGAAAAGTTCAAAACTCCGAAAATGTAAACAAATCGAACTAACAGAGAGAGAACGGCGTCTATGCGTTATGAGGAACGCGTCGGCGACATATGCAAAAATAAGCTAGAGAAGCAAAATTTTTATATATAAACAAGGTTGAAATTGCCCCTAGAGGCAAAATCCCCCCCGGAAAACACACCCAGACGAAAGCTGGGTGTCTTACACACTCTGTGCGCGAAAATTTGAAATGAAACTTTTGCAAAAAAAACAATAAAAAAAGGCGATTGACTTACGAGCCGATCCAACAACGAACACTGTCGATCGAAATAGATAGATAGATAGATAGATAGATAGATAGATAGATAGATAGACAGACAGACAGACAGACAGACAGACAGACAGATAGATAGATAGATAGACAGACAGACAGACAGACAGACAGACAGACAGATAGATAGATAGATAGATAGATAGATAGATAGATAGATAGATAGATAGATAGATAGATAGATAGGTATAGGCTTACATTTATAATATATACATACTTTATATGTGTATAGTATTATGTTTTATATATGCGTGTGCATGCATACATACAATATATGTATGTATGTTTATGTGTGTACACACACACACACACATGTATATATAGACAGAGGAGGAGAGACAGAGAGAGAAAGCGAGAGACAGAGAGAGATGCATGTTAAAAAAATGTTTACACACATCGATTAATAACGTATTAAGAGTTTATTAAAATCCATTTCATTTACAAAATTTAATGGAATCTACAAACAGAATTTTAATTTCTTTAAGAGCATCTGTTTTTGAACCGTTCTGGTCCAAACATAACTGATAAAGCGAAGCAATGGCAACGGAAGTATCATGAAACGTTCCGATAGGTATTTGTGCGAATGTTCCTTCAATGGCTATCTTCAGTTCGTCGACTGTTGCCGTATAGAACTGTAAACTTTATCTTTTAAGTTTAAAGTGGCATTTCGTCGGTTACGACGATGAGGGTTCCAGTTGATCTTATCAACGGAACAAACTGCTCGTAAAATTGACGTGCAAGTGGCTGAGCACTCCATAGACATATGTACCTTTAATCTCAAGGAGATTCAGTGGGAGATAGGATGTTATAGTGACCTCTGGCGGTCAAGCAGGAAAGTAAAACGAAAAAGAGATCTAACGAGAGTAGTAAACTCCCTCGACCTTCTCGAAAATTCTCGAACATTCTAGAAGCTTCCATTTAACTTCCAGATGACGTGGAAGTCAGGGACTTCCGGTTCATTCCTTATATAAAGGAACACATTTCTAATTTCACGCCACTCTTGCCTGTCGATTCCTAGACATGGATTGAGTCATGCCACACACATACACACCTGCATGTGCGGATGTTCGCCATATTTGCTTTGAGACGTGGTTGCAAAATATTGTCATCTGATATTACAAACCTTTTCCTTCAATTAACCTTATATGTTAACACATTACACTCAGTAATAAATATGTTATGACTTATTACGAATGTCTTGCAAATTCTTATTTTCTTGTTTACGTACAAGATGGTGACCCCTCTTTCTCGCATGCAATTATAAAAATTATAGGATGTCACTTACTGACATCACTATGTGACAAGGCCGGCCCTTTGAATTACAGGTTTAGCTCGCTGAGTTGACTGGAGCAACGTGAAATAAAGTGTCTTACTCAAGGACACAGTGCGCTGCCAGGAATCGAACTCACGACCTTACGATCGTGAGCCGAATATCCTTATCACTAAGCCATTCGCCTTCGCTATCTTTTAAGCAATCCCGTAATATAAGCATAGTGGTGTGAGGTCCGGTGAACATGGAGGATATTTTTTCTGCTGAACCTTTTTATTCCAATCCGCCTGTTTGGCAAAAATCTCATCAAGGTTGGCCTTCACATTTCTGTGTTAGTGTAGAAGTGCCCAGTCTTGGCACACACGTCGGCATATAGCAACACAATTTATTCCGTAACACACGTAGCCATAAAGCTGTAAAAACAGATGTTAGAATGTAATTTATTCCGAGACTAACCTTGTAAGAAATTATGTCATCGGCAGGTAACGTCATGTGGTAAGTCAGAATACACAAGTTTTATCAGATGTAACACGTGCAAGATACGTCAGAGCGAGACAAAGTAAGTCAGACACAACTTATGGTTACTGCTGTTGTCTAAAGCCCGATCACCCAGCATTAAACAACCCCCACACCTCCCTTAAACAGATGAAAAACATTCAAGCTATCATCATCTCGTTGTTTATTATTGGCTATGGCGAAAGAATGTATCTGGTGGACGCGTCTGAAAGGATTAGAGACAAACACTTTCCTCTCTGGTCAATCTCTCACCAACTTCTTCAAGTATCACTTGAAAAGGAAAGTGAGAGTAGAGAGACAAGTTTTGTCTAGCGAATGTTTAAAAAAAAAGATGGGTGAATGTAGCAAGGATGGCACGTATGAATGACGAAGCCACCTTGAGCATAATCCTATGAACCCGGAAAAATTTTAAACACAGAGTTACTTACTTGCAAATAAATGTGTTAACATGTGACATTATTGACCGAGGTTACCGTGGTCTTTTCGGTAGGGTTTTCTTTCCACGGATAAACCTTATTTGTTTCCCCCTTTACACTTTACATCATGACATTTCTGTGATACAGGATCCCTATTGATCGTTTTTTTATCTTTCGTTTTTTTACGATCCCTTTTGATCGAAAACCTACTCCCCCCTCCCACTTTTTTTCACCCCAAAAGAAAAGCTCTACTTTGTTCAGCCTTGTGTGGCTAATAAAGAAACATATAATTCTTTTTTTATTCGTAGGGTCTGGGACCACATTCTTCAATGATTCCGTGCCGTTTTAAGATAGTTTTAAGATAGATACTAGAGAAATTTGGATGCTATTTGTTGTAGGTCGAATCAATATGAGGCGGTTTCGTATCAGAAAAACAAACAAACACGTATTATGTCGTAATGAGGTGTGTCGTCAGAAGAAAGAAATCATATGACATGAAGTCATACTGTGCTTATGTTCTTCATCGCTGGGAAAGTTATGTGATGAATAAATCATGTCATGTGCAGGATTACTGCGACGGTTAAGATTAGAACATTGCAAATATCTTCTTTCATATCTTATATTTTTCTTGTTTCAGTTATTGGATTGCAACCATGCTAGGATACCCACTTTGAAGGGTTTTGGTCGAACAATTCAACCCCAGTACTTATTTAAAAGACAAAAAAAAATGTCTGGTACTTATTCTTTCTATCGATCCTTTTTTTGCCGAGCTACTAATGTTACTGCTTAACAGCGGGTATTGGTTTGTTTACAACACCCGTTGTTAAGCAATGATGAAGGGACAAACACAAACTCTCTCTCTCTCTCTCTCACACACACACAGAAACGCACACACACATACATACATACATACGTACATACATACATACATACATACATACATACATACATACATACATACATATATATGTATATGTATATATATATATTTGTGTGTGCATATATATATATATGTATATATATATATATATATATATATATATATATATATAGAGAGAGAGAGAGAGAGAGAGAGAGAGATAGATAGAGAGAGAGAGAGAGATAGATAGATAGATAGATAGATAGATAGATAGATAGATAGATAGATAGATAGATAGATAGATATGTATGTATGTATATATCTTCCCAGAAGTTTATCATTTAAAATATATATGAGCATGTCTAGATATGCAACTATATGCATGAGAACACATACATAAAACATACAAGTCTGCACGAATACATACATACATTCATACATACATACATACATACAGACATACATACATACATACATACATACATACATACATACAAAAATACCCTGTTGTTGATGTTGGAATTCCATTGAAAGAACCTTGACTCAAGGTTAGAAACCGGCTCTTTCTCTATTGGCAAGAAATCTGGAAATAAAACTGAACAATAACATACATACACACGCACACGCACATTCATGCACACTCACACACACTCACATACACACTCACACGCACACACTCACACACACACACACACTCACACACATATACATATATATGTGTACACATACGCGCCCCCGCGTAGTACGAATTAAGAATTGTAATGGTTATTTAGATGTTATTCAGACGTTAATCTAAGTCAGAGATATTTTTAAATAAGTCGACCAACAGGTGTTAATACATACACGTTATTTACATTATCTAACCATCAACAAACAATCCACCCAGTGTGCTTCCAGTTCGTAATGACAGAAATCGTGTGTAGTGGATGCGTGGATGTATTAATAAATACATAAGTGCTTTGTAATAAATTAAAGATTTATTATCACTACATCAATTTGTAAGCAATGTTACACATCGCTTGTACAAAATGCATATCAAATAGTGGTTGCAAATAATACATTTTAAAGGAATGCATAATACAGGATACACATTAAAGCAGAATATGTTTGATGGTGTGTGTGTGTGTGTGTGTAAATCATGCAGTACAGAGTCACCTTTCTGAATATTCTTTCGTCGTCCTCATAAATGCGTGACGTTCTCTTAAACGTTGGTTCGGCTTCTCTCCAGATACCCATTTCTCCGTTCTATTTATAACATCTCAAATAGCCAGAAAAATAGATATACCGCAAGAGTGTTATTGCGTACAGTAGGTCGCTGGTCGTCCTGTTAAACTTCGCCTGACCTGCTCGGGTCAGAGGTCGAAGGGAGACGATCCATCATTTTTTGTCAGAACAAAGAGATTCTGATTTCGCGCCTTTTTGTGCATTGGTATTTTACGACCAATGATTCTTGGGTCTGATTTCGAATCCAAGCTTTGAGAAGGAAGTGCTAATTCTTACACTACCCCCCTTCTAGTGAGAAAGCCACAGAGATCGAACGATATTGGAAATGTATTATTATTATTATTTTTATTATTATTTTTTTTTTTTTGATTGTGTGCATGTAGAAAAAAATTTTTTTTTTTACACATTGAACGATAAAAATATGGATTAAAGGTTTACAATTTGTATGTGCTATATGGTGGGCAATATGTATATGTGCCCAGGCAGAATTATGTTGGCGCGTTGAAAGAGATGTGCGTCTATTGATTACTCGACCTACTAGAGGTCTAATAGAGACAAGGTATCTTTCAGTGGAGAAAAAAAAATCGAGTGATAGCACGCATGAGAACAAGATTTGTAAATGTGTGTGGATATACAGTTAGCAAAAAAATATATTTATGAGAAAGCAAACATTTTGAAAAGAAAACAAAAAATATGTACATGCAAAAATGAAAGAAATGTTCATCGGCAAAGTTCGATTTTGAAATGTTCCGTAAAAGTTCATACAGACAGTTTTTGTTTTCATTTTTTTTTTCTTTACGTACACAAATGTTCTTTGATTTCTCTGGGTGGGTGATGCAGTTATGTGTTCATTAGGAAGATGGATATGTTAGGAGTTCAGAACTTACCCGAAAAACTTGCACAAACCTTGCTGGCCATCGAACTGTTCTTCCTGATTTGGTGTGTCGGGGTTGTGCAGCATCTGTGGTGTTCGCTGGAGTTGCCGAGTCTGTTTGAGGAAAAGAGGGGACTGAATGTAAGTCCTCCTCGATGAAAGCTTTTTTAAACGATCAATCGAGACCGTATTTCGTTTACCTCCAATATCGAGGACGAAATACTTGGGTTCTCTTTTGATGACCTTGTAGGGCCCGGAATATGGTGGTCGAAGTTGAGAGGGTATCCCATCATTCCTCACGAAGACATGAGTCCATGTGTTGATATCTTTTGGGACACGTGAAACGACGTTCTGTTGTTCTGGGGCCTGAGGGTGATACTTGCGACATGGATGTTCGTAATCGGTGCACATATTGTTGTGGGTCAGGGAAGTTTTGTGAAACAGGTTCGATCATCTGCCCAGGTAAGGTGAGTGTTGTGCCATAAACGAGTTCGGCCGGAGTATATCCCAGTTCTTCCTTAATCGTGGATCGAATTCCAAGGAGGATGAGAGGGAGATGTTCCAACCAGTGAGACTGTCTGGTGGAGCTGCTTTTATAGATGCCTTGAGTTGGCGGGTGAAAGCGTTCCACCATGCCATTTGCTGCAGGGTGGTAAGCTGTAGTGCGGGTGTGTTTACACCCGAGGAGACGAGTCAGCTCGGTGAAAAGGTGGGAATCGAACTGACGTCCTCTGTCGGTGGTAATTGTTGCGGGTGTGCCAAAACGCGAAACCCATTGTGATATCAGCGTTTTAGCGACCGTTTCTGCTGATATATCAGATAGGGCCAGGCTTCGGGCCATCGCGAGAACCTATCTACGCAAGTTAGCAAATATGAATAGTTCTGCGAAGGTGGCAGGGGTCCAACGATATCAATGTGAACGTGCTGAAATCGTGCATCGGGCTGCGAAAATGAACCGATTGGTGATTTTATGTGCCGGTGGATTTTCGCTTTTTGGCACGCAACACAGCACTTGGTCCATTCTCTGATATCCTTGTTGATACTGGTCCACACAAAACGGGTCGATATTAGCTTTTGAGTGGAGCGAATACCAGGATGTGACAGAGAATGTAGAGCGGAGAAAACTTCTCGACGATATTTCTGTGGTACATAAGGGCGTTGGTAACCAGTGGAAATATCACACCAAATATGGGCTGTGGATGATGGTAGTGGAACATGCTGAAATTTCAGAGATGACGAATTCCGGAGCTTTAGAAGTTCTTCGTCATTCTCCTGGTCAGCTGCTATACGTGCCAGATCAATAGTAGACGTGGTGTGGATAGCATTGATCTGCGCACGTGAAAGTGCATCGGCTGCCACGTTGGTCGCCCCTTTGATGTGGCGTATATCTGTCGTGTACTGCGATATGAAATCGAGGTGGCGTATTTCTCTTGGCGAATGGCGATCCGGTTTGGTGTTAAATGCGTATACTAATGGCTTGTGGTCGGTATATATGGCAAAATTGGTACCTTCTAGCATATGACGGAAATGCTTAACGGCCAGGTATGCCGCCAATAATTCCCGACTGAATGTGCTGTATTTGGTTTCCGCGGGTTTTAACCGCTTAGAAAAGAAAGACAACGGTTGCCATATACCGTCAACAAGCTGTTGTAGCACACCTCCGATTCCGGAATCGGATGCATCAACGAGTAAACATCGTGGGGCGTCTGGTTTTGGATAAACCAACATGGTAGCGCTAGATAACGCTTTTTTCAGGGCAGCGAAAGAAACGAGTTGATCTTCGGTCAGAGCTATATCTGCGTTTTTGCAGGTTCGCTGACGTAGCAAATCCGTGAGCGGTTGCGCTATTTCAGCGAGGTGGGGCACGAACCGTCGATAGAAATTCGCTAGACCGAGATATTCCCTTAATTTGCGGAGAGATGTGGGTGGTGGAAAATCCACGATGGCCTTGACTTTCTCGGGAAGGGACGAATTCCATTTTTATCGACTATATGGCCGAGAAAATGAAGGGAAGCAACTCCGAACAAACATTTAGTAGGGTTGATAACAATTCCAAATTGACGTAGTCGTCCGAATAGCAGGTGAAGGTGTTGATTATGCTCTTCGTCCGAGTTACTGGCCACGAGTATGTCGTCTATGTAGGCATAGACGAAAGGCAAACCTCTAGTCACCATGTCGATAAACCTTTGGAATGTCTGTGCCGCGTTTCGTAAACCGAAAGGCATACGCAGGAATTCAAACATTCCGAAAGGTGTAGTCACTGCTGTCTTTGAGATGTCTGCAGGTTCGACTGGGATTTGGTTGTATGCTCGCACCAGGTCGATTTTTGAAAAGATGCGAGCTCCATGCAGCGAGCTCGAAAAGTCCTGAAGAAAAGGCACCGGATAGGCATCACTGATAGTGCTTTTATTCAGTGATCGATAATCGCCGCAAACCCGCCAATCGGTCGATGATTTTTTTGGGACGCAGTGTATCGGCGAGGACCAGTTGCTGCTGGAAACGCGGATGATTCCGAGGTCGAGCATGTGCTGGAATTCCCGCTTGACGGCCTGGAGACGATCAGGTGGTAACCTTCTGGGCCTTGCAGCAACAGGTGGACCGCTGGTTTTGATGTGGTGGGTAACGTCGTGCTTTATCGGCTGGTTATGAAAAACTGGCCGGGCGACATCTGGATAATCATTCAGGATGGAACTGTGACGAGTCGTTGTCGTAAGCATTACAGTTGGGCTGACTGTGTCCATTCGAGCGGCTATACCGCGCACAGTAAGCTTGGTGGTGGTGTCGACAAGTCGTCTGTTCTTTATGTCTACCAGGAGACCGAAATGATGCAGGAAATCGGCTCCTAAGATAGGGGTCGGCAGTTTAGCGACGACGAATACCCACTGAAATGTGCGGCGTAGTCCTATGTTTAATGTTAGGGACTGTTCACCGTAGGTTGGAATGGGTGAATGGTTGACTGCCTGAAGACAGACTGATGTCTCTTTTCTTTTTCCAGAAGTGTTGGAGACTGGGATGATGCTGACTTCCGCACCTGTGTCAACCAGGAAATGCGTGCCTGTTACACGATCGCAAACGAAAAACAGGCGACTGTGTGGGTGCGAACCAGGAACTTCCGTCGCGTTCAATTCCTGGCTGTGCCGTTTCCCGAACTGGGTGAGGAAAACGAGCACGGTACCGTACATTTTTGTGCCCGTGTTCCGAATGTTCGGTGGTACCAACACGTGTCATGTGAGTTTCGGGTAGCACTGGGGCTTCGAGACCGTCTGCCATCTCGTCGAGATCGGCTGGTGCTTCGACGCTGGGGACTAAACTTTAGGGCTTGTATTTGGGCTGTGAGAATTTGTATTTGTGCAGCTTGCTGCGTCATTAATGCACGCAAATCCGAAATCTCTGAAGAACTGGTTTGTGCACGGAAAGGATTGGTACTGGGAGCGGCTGGCGTCACCGTCGATACCGTTGGATATCTGTGCGGTACTTCGGCTATTTTGTCAGCTAGCTCCGCCAGTTCTTCAAGGGATGTGTTTTCTCTGGTGGACGCGAGAACAACCTGGGTATTGGAGGGCAGACGCTGGAGAAAAAGTTGCTTGAAGATTTTTTCTGGAGCGTCTCATCTCCGAGAAGCTGTTTCATTCTCCGAAGAAGCTGGGACGGCGTTTTGTCACCCAATTCTTCCGATATCAGAAGCTGGTGAAGTCTTTTTTGTTGGGATTCTGAGGTTCTGTTTATTAACGTGGTTTTAAAAACTTCATATGAAACAGAACCGGGTGGTGCCATGATAAGGTCGCGTATCACGTTCGTTATTTCTGGTGACAGAGAACTGATAACGTGAGAAAGTCGAGCCGCATCGCTCGATATTCTGTGAGAGGCAAACTGTGCCTCTATATGGTGAAACCACAATGTCGGGTCGTGGGTCCAGAATGGTGGAATTTTTAACGAGATCGCCGCTTGGAATGCCATGTCGATGTTGGCCGCTGGGTTTTGTTCCGGGAGATTCATTGTTTTTGTCGGAATTTTCAGTTGCTTCGTTGCTGGTGATGTGCAAACTGTAATTCTTCGACGCGGTTGATGAAGCTGGTTCCAGGGAAGGCGCGATTCGTTTTACGGGGGGTCACCAAATGTTGTGGATGCGTGGATGTATTAATAAATACATAAGTGCTTTGTAATAAATTAAAGATTTATTATCACTACATCAATTTGTAAGCAATGTTACACATCGCTTGTACAAAATGCATATCAAATAGTGGTTGCAAATAATACATTTAAAGGAATGCATAATACAGGATACACATTAAAGCAGAATATGTTTGATGGTGTGGTGTGTGTGTGTGTGTGTAAATCATGCAGCAGAGTCACCTTCTAATTTCTGAATATTCTTTCGTCGTCCTCATAAATGCGTGACGTTCTCTTAAACGTTGGTTCGGCTTCTCTCCAGATACCCATTTCTCCGTTCTATTTATAACATCTCAAATAGCCAGAAAAATAGATATACCGCAAGAGTGTTATTGCGTACAGTAGGTCGCTGGTCGTCCTGTTAAACTTCGCCTGACCTGCTCGGGTCAGAGGTCGAAGGGAGACGATCCATCATTTTTTGTCAGAACAAAGAGATTCTGATTTCGCGCCTTTTTGTGCATTGGTATTTTACGACCAATGATTCTTGGGTCTGATTTCGAATCCAAGCTTTGAGAAGGAAGTGCTAATTCTTACACGTGTACTTTAGTATTCATGGCTAAAACTTTTAAAGAGCCCCGCTTCTTTTACGTTTCTTAATAAGTATGGCAGTTAAGTGGGTGAAGATTGTTTAGATGTTCGAATATAGAAATAAAAGAAGTTGAAGGGAGATCATATTAACGGCTTGACATAAAATAATTGTCTATTGAATGAAAAGAGAATATTTACTGAATGGCTCTTTCAAATTTGTCTCCAGGGCGTGGCTTTTAATACGGGTTCTATTAAATACCATTGTGCTACTGAGATCGTTTTTCTGTCATTTGGGTGACTATAAACCAGTGCTCTGCAACCGATATGCTGTGGAAAACTGGTGTGCTACGAGACGATGCTAGGTGTGCCACAGAGAACCAGAAGAAACTTTCTATGTATAACGTGACCATCTAAGGATCTAATAGAGTTAAGATGTGTCTTACAAGGGCGCAGTAAACATGAGAAAGCAACCCAAAAGAATAGTATGTGGTGCATGTATATAATTAGGAGAAGGCATACAAGCATGTGTGCGAACGTTGAGACAATTGTACAAATATACAGAATATTTACTAAAAAAATATGTACGTAAATAGATGTCCTGAAAAATTAAAAATTAAGTGATATACAAAACTAAGCAAACGCGAAGGAGAATGAAAAAATACATAAAAAAAACAAGCAACATAAAGGCCAAACTAGGCACATGCTAGGAAAGGTTCCAGTCTATGTACAAGCGTTTGAGTTAGCTCAAAGTAGAAGAAATTCGTACAAGTGTTATAAGCGTGACAGGGAAAAGGGGAAAACAGCAGAATTTGCTGTGTCTGATGCTGTACTATAAGCCAAAGCTTTGCATCATAGGCACGAGGATCAAGGAGAAAATACTGTAAGATAGGTAGAATGCATTCACAAATTATAACGAGAAGTGTTCATCGTGCAGGTTTTTAGAAAGTCCACAGAAAGTGAATCCAATGATGCGAAAATATGGAAAGTTCATGATATGTATATAGTGCACATATACTGAAGGTGAAAACAGTAGTGCAAGGCATTGTCAAAGTACATGCAGGAAAATTCTTCTGAAAAGTTTAGCACGCCGAGAAATTAAGTCTTGCAACTTCATATAAGAAGAGAAAAAAATGACAATATGACAAAAGCTGTAATGTTGAAAGTTAACAATAAACTTACAGGAACAAAAGTTGAGCTGGTGCGAAGATGATCTTGAGAAGTTGGACTTGCAGTGGTAAAAACGGTGTAAGCCATGCACTGAACAAAGTAGGATGTTGAAACGAGGGTAAATTTTGATATTTTTTCACCCGCGTGATTTTCACTAAAAAAAAATCGAATTTTTTGCGTAGAATCAAGTACCCTGGCCTCCTAATATACTGCAAACCCCTTATTTTTGTTCGGAAAAAAGGTGTGGTGGAGAACATATTTCTGTGTACTTTCCTCTGTTTATTAAAGTCACTGAAATTTTTGCGCGCGCACACACAAACACAAAAATTGTCCAGGCATTTGGCTATTATTTTTAGCGTATCGACATTTACAGTTTCAGACAGTTTGGAGTTTTTGATAGAAAATTTGAAATTTAAAAAAAAATTTTCTGTATTCTTAATCTCCGTATTTTTCCATGTACATTGAAAAAAAAATTTAATTTTGAAAGAGTTCAGCAGTAAATGTGCAACTTTTATTCTCTCTCTCTCTCTCTCTCTCTCTCTCTCTCTCTCTCTCTCTATCCATCTCTATCTCTCTCTCTTTCTAGCCATCTCTATATCTCTCTCTCTTCCCCCCTTACACACAAAGATATATTTTTTTAAATCGCTTTTTGAAGAGAGAAAAATTTTATTTTCTCTCTCTCCCACCTCACACAAAAATTAGTTTGGGCACGAAAGATTGTTTTTCTAAATCCCTGGTATAAAGCTGAAAATATTTAGTCGAGAAAAAAAATGTGTATTTTACTGAGAATTAATCCAATTATTTGACAGGAAAGAGGTAAGTAATACGTCGGTGAATTTTTACCTGTCTACATATACATACATGCCATTATATATATATATATAACGTAAGGTGTACTAGCCATCTGAATGTGGCTAGCCACTGGGGGTGGGGTGTTACTGATGCTTTTAGCCCCAAAAGCATCAGTAACACCCCACCCCCGTTGGCTAGCCACATTCAGATGGCTAGTACACCTTACGTTGTCGAGCGGTTACTGTTTATATCTCGTTCAGAGATTTATTAATGCTTATATATATATATGTATATATATAAAATAATATGTTACAATTACTCAATAGTCAAGATAAAACTCTGAGTTTCAGATGCCGAAGTGGAAACCCACAACACCATCTCTTCGGTTATCTGGCCATCTGAAAAAACGTTATGAAAAAATACCGTTATATAAAGGGAAATTACTGTGTTATAATTCTGCTACTTATATAAAATAAGATTAAAATTTCATAGTAAGCATGTCTAGTCATACGCTCATACGTGCGTACTTATACGTCACTATGAAAACGTACACATCTTCACTCGCATTTTTCGCCAAATATATACGCATATATACACACACACATGCGTACCGTAAAAGTTCATACATACATCTATATACGCACAAGCACAAGAAAAACCATGGTTAAAGGTAACAGAAAAAAACTTTCTTTCACTCTTTCTTCTGTTGGCCTGCTCGCTTAGCCAGCGGGGTGGCGTAATTCGAAGGCTAAAACAATGCGAACGCATTGTGACCCACGATGTGTAACAACATCTGATAGTCTGGTCGGTCACGTGATATATATATATATATACCATGCAGAGGGACTGAACGTGGAACCATGTGCTTGGGAAGCAAACTACTCAACCACACAGTCATTCTTGCACCTAATGTGTGTGTATGCGTGTGTGTGTGTGTGTGTTTACATTTGTTACCAAATCGTGTATTGTGTCACACATCCATCACACTCACGCACGCACGCACGCACATTGATACGTATCTATCTGTGTATATTCATTTCTTTATTTATTATCCACGCATCCATCCACTTAGCCAGCCAGCAAGCCAGCCAGCAAGCCAGCCAGCAAGCCAGCTGTACACTTCAGTCCTACTAGCCCCACTGTTTACTGCCATTAGTGGTGTGTGACATCAATAATTTGTCCTCAATGTATGCGCTTTTATTGTTCCTTATACAAACATAAAATGCACTCAACATCCAATACGTAATACAAGGATAAATATACTTTTCTACTCTAGGCACAAGGCCCGAAAATCTTTTTTTGTGGGGCAGTCGGTTAGAACGACTCCAGTACGCAGCTGGTACTTAATTTATCGCCCGGCGTGCTAACGTTTCTGCCAGCTCGCTGCCTTAATACAAAAATAGATATAGTCAGTGATCACGACAATGATTACTTCGATCGTTCGACTATCCCTCGATGCTGGGTGATGAGAATATAGTTGTTGTTTTTTTTTGTACACTAGTAGGATACACACACATACACATGTACATACACACACCTATACATTCTCATATGGCGTAGTTGTGTGGTAAGAAGCTTGCTTCCGGTTGAACAGTGAGGACGTGTAGCTTTGAGCTCCGTCCTAAAAAGAAAAAAGAACAAAAACAGTGTTCTTCACGCATCTGTTGAAGTCGTCATGCTGGTATGCAGCTGGCGAAAGTTGAACTGAAAGACGCTCTACTATAAGGTAAGACTTTTTGCTTTTTGAGTCCAGTAGGATTTGTTGCCTGTTGGTTTTATTTTTTGAACAGGCAAGGAGTCCTTACTGGATTCGGAGCTTTTTGTCTGCCTTGCGATGGAAACGTGTGTGTTTTCTCACATAATTGTGAGAAATTATTTTTGAAAATTTTTGTGCCCACGTGGATTAAAAGAATTAGATTACAAGGATAGGCCAGGAGTACCTTTTCGGCCGAAAATTAATTTCTTTGCCAGGATTTGAACTCTTTTCACAACTATCATTTATTTTAAAAGAAAGAACTTTTATTGAACTGTTATTTTAATTTTTTCTTCCCTTCGGTTGTGTCTTTCCTTCTTCCTTTTTGTGTCTTTCTTTATTTTTCTATTTTGCACTGTATTTGAACTTTTTTTTAAATGGCAAAGGAATTACTTGTGTGGGATTTAACACCTCCCAAATCATGGCTAAAAGAGCTCGAAAAGAAGACGGTGGTGTTGAGGACTTATTCAATGTCGCTCGATACCATAACCGTCTTCCCGAAAGCCACAATTTTGAAAGAGCTGGCAGAATACATGCCAGCCATTAAATCTATTTCACGGGGAGTCAAATTTGCAACGGTCTGGTTACTATTTGATTCCCCCCAAGAAGCTTGCGAATTTGCAAGCCAGCCCCTCGAGGGCAATGAAATTATGTTCCTCCCCAGTTATTATGGGAAAAAGTTAACGAGGACTTGGGTCTGCGATCTGCCACCCGGAATTGAGCCCGAGTGGATAGAGGACTCTATCCGCCGGGGTCTGGGTGGTAGCAGTACCAAGCTGCTCAACGTAAAAATTTTGCCTGCGGCTGATTGGGAGGGGTCAAAAGCTGTGTTGACCCTATGGACCCAATCAACCGAAAGTCTGGTTTTCCCAGATTTTTTGAGGATGGCCGGGTCTAGGTATCCGGTGATGCTCGAGGGACCCCCCCCCCAAGTGTCACCTGTGCCTGGAAACCGTCCACATCAAGAAAAACTGCCCCAAGGACCAAAATAGGATCCTGGAGCAGTTAACAGAGGAACTACTCCCTGCTCCCTCAATGGAGGGAGAAAAGAAGGAGGATGTCGAGGAGGTGGAAACCTCCTCGAAAAAACGAAAGCGAAAAGGTGGGCAACAATGGTTGCCCACCGAAGAACCCGAGAGCTGCGGGAGAAAAGGTGGACCTGCTGGACACAGCAAAGGAACACCACCCTCCCGCGGCCCAAGGGAAAAACAAAAGAAAAAAGAAAAACGGGACATTGCCGGCGGGTTGTGACACGCTGCCGGCGTGTCCCGATTCTCCATTGGCGGGTGTGTCGCTGGAGGAGGAATTTTTGGTCCTCTTCCACAAGGGAGAAACCTTGCAAAATGAAATCAATAAAATTGAAAGGAAATCCTACACGGAGGACCCTGAGTGGCCTTCGCAGGTGGCTGCGGAGGTCATATGGGAGAACGATCTATGCAGGATAACGAACTCCTTCCCGAAGGACTCCTTCAGATTTATGTTGAAACCTTTAAGTTCGGAACGGACCAGGTGCTTCGATGAAGCGAGGAGCCTGGCCGGGGGAAAAAATTGAAGAGGTGTATTACCTCAAAAAGAGACTAAAAATGTAAAAAGTGAGAGGATTATTGCCTCGTGTTTGTGTTTTATTTTAAATTTTGAACTGTGTAAGAGGTTTATTGCCTCATTGTGTTTTTAAAAAAAAAAAGAAAAAAGAACAATGTTTTAGAGAAGCGAAAGTCGGCGGGTGCTTTTCGTCTTCTCCCATCCTTATCATCCTTATATCATCATCAGTCATCCCATTAATATATATATATATATATCTTATCTCTATATATAAAACTGAAATGCGTTTTTACCGCTTGGATCGCTTTCAATGCCACTACATCCCGTCCGATTCGCTCCAAAATTTACAGGGACATGTAGAATGAGGTGACGATGCTCGTGAGCTACTTTAGAAATCCCTATCTTAAAAGGTGTGGTTGCTAGGGGCCATCTTCCTCACTCACCCTATTTCCTCCAGTACCCTCTCACTCCTCTTCATTTGACAATGCCACTACCGTTATTCAATGTAAAGTCTTCCTCAAATCACTCTCTCGCTATTTCCTCTCTTCCAAGAACATTTTCACTCACTCTATCTCTTACCTTCCTATATATTTTACTCATGTATCTATCTGCGTTCATAGACAGTAACAAATATTACATTGCCATCGCCATCGCATTCTATTGTCTACCTGTCAACACACACACACACACACATATATATATATATACATATATCTAATATTATATTTTTGTTTTTGTTTTTTTACTGTTTCATTTCCCTATTAGTGGTTTGATCTCTAATTTAATTTCTACAGCGTGCACACACACACACACACACACACACACACACACACACCTATATGTGGCCCCAGTAGACCCGAATGAAATCGGGTTCTCTTCATCAAAATGTGAAAAGGGGTCTAGAATTATCATCGCCACAACTTATGTTTTTCCTAATGATAATTATCATCGCCACCACCAACATACAATCATGACAATCTTTCTCTTAAAACAAATCATGTTTACATTGCAAAATATTTCATTTTCCCGTCCTCTCTTTCATATATGTGACCCAGGTTTGGGTGGCCGCACAGCTACAATTAGACAACGGCTAAAAATATTCGATGTTGATAATGCCTGGATCGTTCCATTCAACCCTTTGCTTTCCAAAACATTTAATGCACACATTAATGTTGAGTACTGCAGTTCGGTGAGATGCATACAATACCTCTATACAATACATTAATAAGGGCGATGATATGGCTGTGTTTGTGTTCAGTGATGAAGACATTAGACATGATGAAATTAAACAATTCGTTTTCGGTAGGTTTATATCCTCCAATTATGCAGCGTGGCGCATTTTTGGATACGAAATTCATCTAAGCTCACCATCAGTTTTCCACCTGAATGTTCATTTACAGAAGAGACAGCTGGTTTACTTCACAGAGAAAAATGCACGTCAAGTCATTGAAAATCCAAAAGGGACTACGCTTGCAGCGTTTTTTAAATTGTGTTCAGTTGATGAGTTTGCTTCTACTCTCATTTACCCTGAAGTACCGGAATATTACACATACAACAACAATAATTGGAAGCGCAGGTCACATGGAACAGAACTTGACAATGGGCCCGGTGTTTCTAGGAAGAAACGTCATTGGGCGTGTGTATAATATTCATCCTACCAAACAGGAATTTCTTTTGAGAATGCTGCTTCATGTAGTTACTGGACCGAAGTCTTTTGCTGATCTTCGCACGGTTGATGGTATCATCTGCGCCACTTACAGGAGAGCATGTTTGAGGCGCGGACTACTTCTCCATGACGACGACTTACACAGGACATTAGCAGAGGCCTCAAAATGAAATTAATTTATATATATATATATATATATATATATATATATATATATGTGTGTGTGTGTGTGTGTGTGTGTGTGTTGTGTGTGTGTGTGTTGTGTGTGTATGTGTGTGTGTGTGTATGTATCTATATATAAATATGTATATATCAAAGTGTATATATCTGTATATATATATATATATATATATATATAAATTTGTATACATTTATATATATATACCACACATACCCGCGCGTAGCGTAGAGTGGGTCACTTTCAGCTAGTCTTATATCTATATATCTATAATATATATATATAGATATATATATATATATATATATATATTATATATATATATATATATATATATATATATATATATATATAGATATATATATATATATATATCATATATATATATATATATATAATATATATACACATAGGCGCAGGAGTGGCTGTGTGGTAGCCGCTTGCTACCCAACCACATGGTTCCGGGTTCAGTCCCACTTCGTGGCATCTTGGGCAAGTGTTCTGCTATGGCCCCGGCCGACAAATGCTTTGTGAGTGGATTTGGTAGACGGAAATGAAAGAAGCCTGTCGTATATAGTATATATGTATGTGTGTGTTTGTCCCCCTAGCATTGTTTGACAAACCGATGGCTGGTGGGTTTACGTCCCCGTCA
>NC_042999.1:146641817-146646817 GCF_006345805.1 Octopus sinensis
ATACAAACGATATGCGGCCCATGTAGCATGATAGTATTCAAGGGTAATACAACACTTCACAAATATCTCCTTCGAGTAAAACCACCATTAGAAAAGAATATGACCAAAAATTGCGTGTACCCCATACAAAGGCAAAATATGCCGCCCCCTCAAAATAAGGGTAGATGAACATCGCAAAGCTGTGACACGAGGAGATATTGATAAATCGGGTACAGCTGATCATGTATGGACAAATGGAGACCATTTTAATTAATCTTTTGATTACAGACTGAGGGTACTATCGTCGATGGTAAAAAATAATCTACTGTAACTTAATGTATTTATCATATTCGTTATACATATACACGTACATACATACTGATATATGCAACAAAATACTAATATTTATGTATTTCATTTTATTTTGCTTTACATATATTTATTATAAACACTAATACACACAAACACTGACTCAAGCACAAAAATAAATGCTATAAGATGCATTTTGACTGCGTTATAAATTTCCTCTGACGGTTTCTTCTGCTACTGGTTGAATAAGACGTCGGACGAAACTTATGGTCGTAAAACAGATCTTCTTATAAATTTGTCACTACTTTCACTACTAAGTCTCCCTATCAGTAAATATTTCGTTGTTATGATTAAATTTGCTTCAAAATAATAATCATAATCTAAGACACCCACACATCCACACACACAGGCACACACACACATAAACTCGCACATAAACACACATAGACACATACACTCATATGATGTAATTTTCTGCAATAAAGCTACTCTTCGACGGCCTGTCATTTGAGGCTGTAAAATCAGTTAAGAAACGATATCTCTAGTTCCTGTGATGAAATTTCTGATATGAATTACTTTTGAATAAATCAATAGCATTTTAGAGAGTGTATAGCTCAATAGACAGTAATGATAACAGCAATTTACATTGTAAGAAATCTTTATGGTCTCTTAAACTAATATAGTGGATTAATATGAATAAAGTAAAATAAAAAATGAAAAAGAAATATTTACTGGTTCGATCATCATTACGTTGCATTAATATTTCTTTTTCTTCTAACTTCCATAATATCCAAATATCTGTCTGACATGTCAACACAAAATTCCTCATTTCACCCTATTTCTTCCTGATTGTTTTCTACAGCGTAAGTCAACTTTATATTGTTTATCTTATCTTTCTGAATATTTTTTTCCTTCCAATCCAATTTTCCTTATCTTTCATATTGCTTCTTCTTGTTCGTTCTTACTTCAATATTTCCATCATGTCTCCATAAAACATAAAACATTATTCATTAAACTCAATATAAAATATCAACGAGGGATAATGTACCGCTATGCTGCCATTAAAGTAAAAAGTAGAAATAAAAATAATAGATAAAAACTACTGATTTCTATCTTCCATTTGGACGAAATATGTTTCTATTGACTCCAGATAATTGGTTAAGAAAGTTTCTACAAATAGATAATTTTTTGATTTCTTCATTTTCACTCAAACAACCAAATTATTTTGTATTGTTCACAAAACTAAGTATTGTACAAGACTTGGATATATCTAGTCGTTATAATTATGTGGTCGGAAGAAGGCAATTTCTCATAAATATCACCGTAGGCTCTTTTCAATGGGAAACAGAGTTAGGTGATGTTTTTCCGGTTAAATTACCGTTTGAAAATTTGAAATCAATAGCTGAGAAAAATCAAATATTAAGTGAATAAAAGTTTTATATAGAGCCCATTCCGGAGATAATGGATTTAGAAAGTGTTTCATGATGAATCTAAGGAATAAAACAGAACAAATCGAGATGAAGAGCGGAGATAAGATGATTACGCTTAAGTGAGCAAAAAAATCTTCTTTTAGCCTTAACACCTACCACTTTGCCTGGAGCATCGGGCAACATCATTGCTGTATCAAAGATGATAGCGTTGCATTATATCGCTCTACCTTGCTCAGCATAGGTTCGTGACAAACTATGTCAGATATCAAACATTCGAGGTCGGGCTGGATACGAACATAGAATTACGAAGATGAGAAGGTAATCTCTAACTTTGGATAGGGGCCCATTCCCATTATATTCAGAGCCGTGTTCGGGGCTTGTTTAAAGCAGAGTGGTTACGACCTATAGTAATGATGAAGGGAATAACTACTCTGTAGCTAATTC
The DNA here is from genome assembly GCF_006345805.1 of Octopus sinensis. NCBI lineage: Eukaryota > Metazoa > Mollusca > Cephalopoda > Octopoda > Octopodidae > Octopus > Octopus sinensis. The sequence continues at coordinate 146,643,980 of NC_042999.1, forward strand.
TAATTCATTACCTATTGCAGATTTACCGAAACAAGATCTCCAATGTTATCAGATAGATAGATAGATAGATAGATAGATAGATAGATAGATAGATAGATAGATAGAGAGAGAGAGAGAGAGAGAGAGAGGGAGAGAGAGAGTGTATATTTATTTTTGTGTATATACATGTGTATATATAAATGTATGCTTATACACATGTGTATGTATGTGTGTGTGTGTTTTGTGTTTGTCTTCCACCGGTTGACAAAAGGTGTTGGTTTGTTTGCGTCTCTGTTACTTAACTGTTCGGCAAAAGAGAACGACAAATATCAGACTAAAGAAAATTAAGTACTGAAGTTCATTTGTCCGGTTAAACATAATAACTCGGTACCAAAGCATGACTAAAGTCCAATGACTGATACGAAAAAAAAATAGAAAAGATAAAATTAGAGCTAACCCAATGCTAGTTTCTTTCCTGACTTCAGCCACTGCATTGCGGTTTCCTCATGAAACATCTATTTTCAATTTAGAGGAACTATTAGACATATTGAAGACATTTCTGGATATTGGAACGGATACTGTTTAGCGGAGACAATGCAACATTTTAGAAGCTGAATTCTTTCATGACAATGAATGGAATTTAAAGATTGCGCAGCAAGATCTTTGACATAGATATGACAAAGTAAACACTGGACACCGGTTACAGGACAAATGTATGAAAAGAAATAGTCATTGACAATCACATATCGATACAGTCTTACACAAATATACATACGCACGCATATACGCAGACATATACACACACTCAGTTTCGAAATATTTGCGAACTGAAGTGCACAAAAGGGTTCCTGCTCTGAAATCTTGCTAGGTTCGGTGATGAAATCAGAGTTGCGGCCTCATATCACCCGTTACGTTTATAATCAGTTGACCTCTGGACTTTACACCCACTTTATTGTTTTGTTCTTCATATTGTCTTTAGGTGAGATGAAGAAATTTCAGTACCGTTATTGGTCCCAGTTGTTTTGTTTTGGCACAAAATGAATAATACTGAGTTAATTTTTATATGATTCATATCTATGACCATCTGTCGATTGAATTGTGAAGCTATTTCAAATCCAATAAAACGATAAGTGTAAAAAGTATGAAAGCCTCTAATGTCGATAAGCTTAAATGTCTTAAAGCTTTGTGGCATTTCAGAGTAAACAAAGAACATTCTAATCGGCTAGCTTACAGGAGAAATATTCTGAACTTATTCTTAAAAAGTCTTGAATGATTTAGACTTTCATTCAATTAGTTTAAGTGTATATACTTTGACATATTTGATAGTATTCTGGCTATTTAATAGTCCTTCTTCCTTCATTAGACCGTTAACGCCTGATATAGAGGACAAGAAAGAGCGAGTGGGAGAGAGGGAGAAAGAGAGCAGAAGAAGAAGAAGAAGAAGAAGAAGAAGAAGAAGAAGAAGAAGAAGAAGAAGAAGAAGAAGAAGAAGAAGAAGAAGAAGAAGAAGAAGAAGAAGGGTGTTACCTTACCAACCTCAAAAGAATGAAAATTAATCTTCATCCACGAGATTTGATTTCAGATGTACGTTGACGAGTTGAATATGACGGGGTGTCTTAACCGGCGCTCTGCCAACTCGCAATCAAAGCATAGCAGACTACGTTTTATTTCCCTGTTATTAAAATACTGATGAACCTCATTTATTAAGAAATTGCTATTCAACAGCTGCGTGGCGATGTGAAGAGGCATATTCAAAGCAAATAGTCGGCTGGGAGGTGATTGTTACCACTGGTCTAAAAGACTTCACCAAATGAACTGAGGAAACGGAACCTCACAACAATCAATTTTCCTCTTCTTGTTTGTAACACTGATTCTTCATGCGTAATTGAGAAATCAATTTTGATTTTAAATTATTGAACAGTTAGGAAATATGTGAATAATCGATTGAGGAATAAAAACATAAACAACAACAGTAAAACATCACGAATGAAAAGCAACAGTCAATACGACAACATCATTAAGTGCAAAAAAAAACAAAAAAACAACAACAATGAAATCAACAGCGTCAACGCCAAACAACAAATACAACAATAACATTTCATAGAGATTCTGCTAGAATTAAAATCTAATTAAAAAAATAGTATAATCATATTAAGAGATCAAATTGCCTTACTGAACTGTATTCTGAATTATGATTAGTTCAATAAAAATTCCAAGTTGTATCAGTAACTGTTTGATACATGCAACCAACATTTACTCGTTTAAAAGAAATATAACAAAAAATGTTTTATTAAATGATCATATTCTTTACAGTTCAACACAAATATGAGTTAACGATGGCTCTTCTGCATGGTTGTTTCACCGGTGAAAAATAACAATAAAAATCTTCCTCAATTTGCATTTTACCCCATTGACGGCCAAATTTTTTAATTCATATTTTTGGCTTAGCCAGGTGTCTTAGGAGCTAAAATAATATACAGTATTTAACTTTGCTTCATATGCGAATTATTTTGGAAATTATGATAAATTTTCGAAAAGTCCCAAATGGGGATCGCTGAAAAAGAACATATTTACCCTTCTCTATTCAATTGCAATAACAAACATTTTAGTTTTTTTTTAAAACTATAGTATCAAATGTGAATGTGTATGAAACATCAATGAAAGATATAGATGGGAAATGCAAAAAAAAAAAAAAACGCACCAAGAAAAACACTATTGATCGAATTATTTTTAAGAATGTGTTATATATGCAAATTGGCTTGTCCAGTTTAATTAAGTCTTTATTAACTGTGGCTTTATAAGAAGTATGTCCACGGACAGTTAATGATTACACGCAGTCGCTAATGAAATGCTAACGGA
>NC_042999.1:146649317-146699317 GCF_006345805.1 Octopus sinensis
GGCAAAGTCGACCTCGGCGGAATTTGAACTCAGAACGCAACGGCAGACGAAATACCGCTAAGCATTTTGCCGGATGTGCTAACGTTTCTGACAGTTCGCCGCCTTCTGATTCCAAAATATTACTATAGAAAACAATGAGATGAAGCTGAAACAATTTATGTAAATAATTCTAGCTGCACGCAGCAAGTTTGTTTTAGAGAATAGGCCTGCATTTACTAGAATATGACACAAGAGGCAACAAAAATTTGAATAAACAAAGGACAAACTTCTTAAATCGTTCAATTGACCAATTTATGGACAATCGAAACATATACATCAAAAAGAACCCTTTTACAAGTCGAAAATAAAACATTTGTAGAAGCAATCCAAAATCCTATCCTATAGGTAATGTTTCAAGGAAACGATTCAATGAATGCAAAACCCAAAGCATTAAGTGAAATATTCAAGAACAATTAATTTACTGATATGATGCATGGAAATAAAGAAGCCCGTTGAGTTTCTCAACGCTTCTACTGAAAGAGGTAATAAACGAACCATCGATTACATCGATGTAGAAGACACCTTAAATTCAGCGTTAAACCTTGATAATTACCTGACACTTCTCTGGAAAACATGAAATACTTCTGTTGCAAAAAGTGTTTAGATATTCTACAAAAATGTTCATGTAAATGGTAAGCTCACTAAAAAGTAGAAAGGAGGCAAAACGTTTTGTTTTTTCTGTAATGGAGGATTTAGAAAAAAGGATAAAAATTACAAGTCTGTGTCTATAACCTAACATATAATTTAAGTCATATAACGAATTATATGAAGGCAACTGACTGCTTGCTAAGAGAAAATGACTTATTATCTGACACTTGGCAAGGCTTCTCCTGGTTAGACACTACTTCACACACAACTTGAACGAGAATACAATGTTAGTGAACTGTTCAAATATAGATATCGTATGTCTGAAATTTGTGGTATTGTCGATGTTCAACAAACTTAACATGACACAAACCATGTTATTGTGGCATAGCAGAAAAGTAGGAGAGTCGGAGCATGATGTTTTAAGAGACATAAGTCAAACTATTCAGGCGAACAGATAATGTGCAATAAGTATAAATGGACCTCGGTTTCCGACTAAATTTTTCACGTGGCCAATGAAAGGCCAATGAAAGGAAACAAGCATTCCCTATATACGTATATTTTTAAGGACGTTTGGAGGAGGAATCAGTGAGAAATTTTATGACAAGGCCAGATGTTTGAAATATATGCGCAGTCTGTCCGGCTAGCTTTAATGCATTTTCTACGTGTCCAATTTACGCCATAATACATGCACCAAGCTGAAGTTATAATGGCAGTTACTTGACCTCAACGCCACACACTGGAAGCGGACGCTTAACTTTGTGATAGAGAAGATAACTCTTTAACAAATCGCCATGCTGTCACTCTCTTCATCTCCCTCTATCTGTCTGTCTGTCTGCTGTCACACTCTCTAATATATATTTGTATATATATATGTATATATATATATATTATATATATATATATATATATAATATATATATATATATATATACATACATGTATCTATATGTATATTTATCTATCTTCTTTTCTATCTCTCTATATATACGTATATATATATATATATATATATACAAACGTGTATATACATATATTATATATATATATATATATATATGTGTGTGTGTGTGTGTGTGTGTGTATGTATATACACACGCGTATGCGTATGCATGTATGTGAGTTTTCTATTCATGCTTATGTGTATTGGGTGTTCACTCGTTGAGTATATTATGACTGTCACTGATGGTTAGAAAATACAAAATATATTGCCAGCAATGGCTGTGAGAAATTTAAGTCAAGTCATTGACACCTTCTACAACAACTAAGTAACATTGATCAGGAATACCAAGGCGACTACAGATATGTAGATGCATTATATACAGTTTTATCTCCTGTAGACATTTGTAGCGAAAATTTATGGTTTTCTCACACCTAGTGGTGATTTACAAGGGTTACCAGAACCCAGCATGGAATTCTCAAGTTCATGCGTTAGCTGTAAACTACGAACTCCCATAAGTGATTCAAACTTCTAGAGCACTTACGAAAGGCACATACATATACTTTCTCCTTCTTTGTGTTCATATCCCGACACACATACGCACAAACACACACGGACAAACAAACATACACACACCCACACACCCACACACACACACACAAATATATGCATATTTTTGCTTATATACATATATATGCGTATTTATGAGAGTGTGTGTGTACGTGCAAGTCTTTCAGTATCAGTATGTCATGCGTGATTGTGTATGGAAATTTGCAGATTTGCTTCCATTAGTATGCAGATATTATGAAATGCTTACGTAAATGTATTTAAATTGCATAATATTTATGCGCACATACGCATTTCTAATCTGATATAACTGAATCTATCTATCTATCTATCTATCTATCTATCTATCTATCTATCTATCTATCTATCTATCTATCTATCTATCTTCTATCTATCTATCTATCTATCTATCTATCTATCCATCTTCTATCTATCTATCTATCTATCTATCTATCTATCTATCTATCTATCTATCTATCATCTATCTATCCATACATACATGCCTATATATTTATATACATATACATATATTATATATATATATATATATATATATATATATAATATATATATATATATATATACATATATATATATGTGTGTGGGTACGTATACATGTGTGTGTCTGTGTATTCATGTATATTATGAGTACATGCAAGAGTGAGTACATCTGTTGTTATTTCTCCTTCTTCTTTTTCTTCTTCTTCCTCTTCCCTCTCCTTCTCCTCCTCCTTTTCTTCTCATTATTATCATTGTACATACACATATATTATATACATATATATATAATATATATATATATATATATATATATATATAATATATATATATATATATGTATGTGTGTGTGTGTGCGTGTGTATATACATATATATATATATATATATACATACACATCTATATATGCATACACACACATATATGTATGTATATATGTTTGTATAATTGTTATGCTATGTGCCACATTTAAAGCTCGCAAATATGAACGTATATATGTATATGTATATACTGCATACAACACACATGCATATATTCATATATGCGAACATAAATTTATGCTTCCCATTTCCATTTCTTGCAAATGACAGTTATACCAATCGACTAAAGAAATAAAAGCATCCAAGAATTGAGATGGAAACAGCAATCGATTCACCATATATTCTTGGACTTCATAAAAATTCACTACATTATACGACAAATTCCGACATCAAAACATTTAAGACATAATCCTGGTTACATATTTTTGCTTTGTTTTTTTCTTTCTTAGCAAATCTCTCATGTGTCCAAATTGCTACAAGAATTGTATTAAAATGAATATAAATAACATAGAATATTTAAGAGAGAGAGACTAGAAGTGATTTTCATGTTTGGAAGCAGTTTACAAAACATAAAATACGTGAGTGAGTGCAGTTACTTAATCCGTTTTTGTCGCTTCTGTATTACTAAAGACTTTGGTGAATTAACTGAAGTAGATTCCTCTCAGATCTCTCCAGACAGTCACCTGGTGGTATATTGAATCAGAATTTCAGCCAGCATATTTACTGATGGAATAAGTTTTGAATTAATAACTTGGTATGTTAATGACCTTTTTGTTGTTGTTCATGTTGTTGCTGTTATTATTATTATTATTATTATTATTATTATTATTATTATTATTATTATTATTATTATTATTAATTATTATTATTATTAAAAGCAAAAATAGAAGAGTGCCATTGTTATCAAGTGAACGATATTTCGACATCCCGTGGGTCTTCCACAGGTTCAGAAAATAAACTTGTCAATCTACTTCATTTTGGTTAATATTTACTGATGGAATAAGTTTTGAATTAATAACTTGATATGTTAATGACCTTTTTGTTGTTGTTCATGTTGTTGCTGTTATTATTATTATTATTATTATTATTATTATTATTATTATTATTATTATTATTATTATTATTATCATTATTAAAATCAAAAATAGAAGAGTGCCATTGTTATCAAGTGAACGATATTTCGACATCCCGTGGGTCTTCCACAGGTTCAGGAAATAAACTTGTCAATCTACTTAATTTTGGTTAATATTTATAGGATTGAGGTAACTCCTCCAGAAGATATTGAAGCCAAAATAAAAGAGTGTCATTGTTACCAAGTGAACGGAGCTGGCAGAATCGTTAGCACGCCGGGCGAAATATTTAGCGGTACTGTTGCTAGGTTCTGAGTTCAAATTCTGCCGAGGTCCACTCTTCATTTCATCCTGTCGGGGTGGATAAATTAAGTACCAGTTGAGTACTGAGTCGATGTAATCGACTATAGCCCTCCCCCAAATCTCAGGCCTTGTGCTTATAGTAGAAAGGATTATTATTACCATATAAGGCAGTGAGCTGGCAGAATCGTTAGCACGCTGGGCGAAATGGTTAGTGGTATTTTGTCTGCCGCTACGTTCTGAGTTCAAATTCCACCGAGGTCGACTTTGCTTTCAAACTTTCGGAGTCGATCAAATAAGTACAAGTGAAATACCGTAGCCAATGTAATCGACTAGTCCCCTCCCCGCAAGTTTGAGTACTTGTATCCCCAGTAGAAAGGATTATTATTATTGCTACATAAGGCGGCGAGCTGGCAGAATCGTTAGCAGGCTGGACGAAATGATTAGCGGCATTCTGAGTTCAAATTCCGCTGAGCTTGAATATTAGGTTTACGAGTTATAAGGGGAAAAGCTGCAAATGTAGAAGACTATTGCGCCTCGGTGATTAGCATAGAAAGAAGCAGATTGGATCACAATGAACACCCTATGATAATTCCTGTATAAATATCTCATCATAACGGTGAAGTACATACGAGGAACATACTACTGAGACGGGTACGTCAGTCTTCAGTTTTACATACTGTCAAAATCGATATCAGATCAGGTATCAAACACTTATGAAATCAGGATGACAATAGCTTTACTCACGATTTTATATTCATTTCAAATTCTGGCATAAGGCCAGAAACTTAGCAGGAAGGACTGAGTCAACTAAATCGGACCCAGTGCCCAACTGGTACTTAATTTATCGAACCCAAAAGGATCAAACGCAAAGTTGACCTATGTGGAATTTGAACTCAGAATGTAAAGACGGACGAAATGCCGCAAAGAATTTGGCCCGGTATGCTAACGATTTTGTCGGTTCGCCGTCTTAAACACACAATATTATATTAATAGCTGGGTGAAAAAAGTCGGAATTAATGAGAATAAAATGCTGGTTATCTCATCAGCCTGTCACCTCAGTGTGCTGACCGATTACATTAATATAATTAGATGTCTGAAGAGTAAGAATAAACAGAAACAACAGGTAAGTGATATTGTGTATGGCACTAATGGTATGTGATTATTACTGCTGTTAATCGTATTTATGCAATGTAAACAGATTACTAAATAAGATGGACTGAATATGCGAGATTGAGGTAAGATGCGTATAACATTATACAAACATTCATAAAGAACATGATTTTCTATGTGATGAACATAGCAGTTTTGAACTCGAGAGTGTATAAAAGAGAAAGAGAGAGAGAGAGAAGGAGAAAGGGAGGGAGAGAGAGTGGCAGAGAGAAGAAAATGAAGTAACAAAAATAATAAATTTAGGAGGTCAGAAAGCGAGGGGGACCATGAGCAATGAAACACAGTGGTAGCAGTAAGAGGATACCTAAACAGATATATGAATAGACTGCTTGATGAGATGTACGAAGAGATAATATTAAGGAGGAAAAAGAGAAGAAAAACTGAAAAACAAGTAAAGAGAGAGATCGATTAATTCGGAGATATATACACACGAAGAAGTACCTCCTTTGCACCACATAGGCTCAACTCTCCTTCCTTCTTCATCTAATTCTCCTCCTCTCTCCTGTCTTCATCGCACACCTACTTCCTCCCACCCACCTCTCATCTCTTGCTCTGGAAATCTACTTCCTCTCTTCACACCTACCCACCTACTCCTTTCCACCCTCTCCCTTTATTGTCACCCTTCCTACGTTACCCTACCCCTACACATTCTAACCTCACCATCCCTATACTTGCCATCCCACCCACATCCCATCCCTAGACCCCACCCTTGCTTCTCCCACTCTCGCTCCCCACACCCCAACACCACTACACTACACCACCACATCACACACCACCACACCGCCACACCTCATACCACCATACGACACCACACCACATCACCCCGCACACACTAGCACTGACCAATTCCCAGAACCCACACCATCATCCATACACCTACACATGCACACACGCACATGTCAATGTCACCAGCCCCCTTCAATACACATACGCACGCGCACCTTCGTTTTCGGATCACCACTACATTATAATCTTCCCTTCTTCCTATCTTTCCTGTGTGACCCCTCTGTCCGGTATTCACCATGATAGATCGCTAGCCATTAAACATTTTTCTATTTTCTCTCCATGTTTATCTTTGTGTTTCTCTCTGTCGAAGAGTGTAGGCTCCAAACGTAAAAAAAAACTTTCTCACTTTCCGAACGTTAAATGAATACATCTGTTTGTTGCTTACACACCTGTCTTCGTCTGTTTATTTGTTAATCCTCAATATATATGTACGTATATATATATATATATATATATATATATATATATATATATATATATATATATATATATATATATATATAATATATATATATATATATATATATATATATATACATATATATACATACATATATATTGAGAATTTACAAAAAGAAACGACGAAGACAGATATATATATACATATATATATATATATATATATATATATATATATACGCACACAAAGAGAGAGAAGACACACACACATATAAATATATGTACATATATCCATGCATACATATGTCTGTGTGTGTGTGTGTGGGTGTGTGTGTGTATAGAGGTATAAGTAACAATTTGTATTTACGTAATATCAGGAACAATATGTCGCGCATATATTCAATGAATTCTTTTCACGCAAAACTTTTTTAGCTGAGAAATCAATATGTATGATAAAATATATGCATTCGAAATGACAATATAATTACTTACGATGAACTGAAACGGAAGGGTATTCGAAAATAGAAACATTATGATTTATATTAAAATACTTATAATACATACAGGGTGTACCGAGCCAGGATAAATTGTCATCGTTATCCGAGCATATCGTCCGTATCGCCTAATATTGATTCGCGTGCGCTCACACACACGCACACACACACACACACACACACACACACACACGCACATATACATACGTACATGCGTACAAAAGATCAAACCTGCATAAATTCATATACATACATAGGTAGATATGTGAATCTATCTATCTATCTATCTATCTATCTATCTATCTATCTATCTATCTATCTATCTATCTATCTATCTATCTATCTACCTATCTATCTATCTATCTATCTATCTATCTATCTATCTATCTATCTATCTATCTATCTATCTATTTATGTACGTATATGAATTTATGCATGTATGATTTTTTGTACGCATGCACGTATGTATATGCGCGCGCGTGTCTGAGTGCGCGTGAATCAATATTAGGCGGTGCGGAGGATATGCTCGGATAACGATGACAATTTATCCTGTCTCGATACACCCTGTATTGCGCATTACTCAATATGCTCACTAAAGGGCATCATTCTGTATTCTGGGAACGCAATCTGTTGTCGATGCAGAGTGCATCTGCGTCTGAGCAATGCACTCTGCATCGACAACAGATTGCATTCTCAAAATACAGAATGATACCTTTTAGTGAACATATTGAGAAATACGCAAAGCAACTACTACCACAATTTATAATCTTTCCATTCTATCAATGTGCTATTGGAACACCAACACAAGTTAGATTAAACAAGGAAACATTCTTCATTGAAAAATATAAGCCAAAACGTAACCATTTCTAACATTTTTAAACAAGGAAACTAATCTCATTGAAAAAAATATAAAGCAAAACCTAACCACATTATATTCCTTCTAAACTAAATAATGTTTATTTAGTCATACCTAACATGTTTGATTATCTCCCTTATACCGGAAAAAATCCCTGATTACCTTCCTCTGTCTGGAACCCCATATTTAACTACATAGCGAAGACATGAAACGATGTAAGTAAAGAAATTTGAGAAATTTGAAAAGAAAATACGAAACCGGTTATTTCTGCAAAAACTATGTTACTATACACAAACTTTTATAACATTTTTCTAACATAACGACTCAAAAATATTCTTTAAACTTATAAAACAAGCCTTCTGTAGTTTATTCACTCTTTTTTATTTTTTATACATCCAAACACGTGCTTTCACTCACCAACTCCCTCACCAATATATATATATATATATATATATATATATTAGGAAAGAAATGGGTCAACAATTAACAATTAGAAGTTCCGGTGGCTGGTCTGCTTCTTTTTATATATGTATGTATATGTTTGTGTGTCTGTATTTGTACCCCACCATCGTTTGACACCTGATGTTGGTGTGTTTACGTCCCTGTAACTTAGTGGTTCGGCAAAAGAGACAGATGGAATAGGTCCTGTAGTTGATTTGTTCAATTGGAGGTGGTGCTCCGGCATGGCTGCAGTCAACGGACTGAAGCAGTAAAAGAATAAAAGAATACACACATATATATATATATAATATATATATATATATATATATATATATGTCAAACTGTTTTAAATAATATATGTAACTCCATTAAATGGTTATAGCTTAATCATAGTTAAAATAACATTTTATCTATAACATTTTAAATATAATTAAGCAATAACCATTTAATACCAACGATCAACTTCTAATTGTTAATTATTTGCTCAATTTCCTTTCTTTTCTGAATATATTAAACCACGATTTACCATTTAAATTACCAACTACTGTTAACCTTATAGTAAGGCCTATACATAATTAGGTAATGAACCAGTAGTGCTTACGGATACAGTTATCCTTTAGACGGTTGCCTAACCTCTAACTCATAATTTATATATATATATATATATATATGTGTGTGTGTGTGTGTGTGTGTGTGTGGTGTGTATGTATATGTATATATATATATACATATACATATATATATATATATATTATATATATATAATATATATATATATATATATATATATATATATATATATACACATACATATATATGTTTGTATACTTATGTATCTTTATATACATACACATACGGAGAAAAACACACACGCACACACATATATGTATATGAATATGTAAGGTTGTATATGTATGTAATTCAGAGGAAAAGTGTAATCAAGAGACGGGGGCTTTAGAACAATGGAGAGTGAGATAAAGAGAGAGAGAGAGAGAGAGAGAGAAAAGAAGAAGAAAAGGAGGGAGATAGAGGAAGAACAAAAAGGGAGAGAGAGAGAGGGAGAATTTTGACGATGTGTATTACTGAATTTATTGTTATGCAGTGGCAGATGATACTATCAAGATGGTGGAAGGCAGTGGTTACTGTAACATGTGGTGAAAAACAAAAGACCAGTAATTTATCAGTTTGTGATATCATTGTATGCAGAACGCATGTTATTAAACAGGTTCTTGATATGGAACTGATATATTGGAATGAGTCCAACCTCGAAGAGCAAGCCAGATAAAAACAGTAGAGAAGCAATACGCAATATCACCATCAATAGCATTACTATCATCACCGCTGCCACCACCACTATCACTATCACTATCACCTACAGCAACAACAACAGCAATACCAAAAACAGCAAATGTAATATAACGAAGCGTTATAGGATATAACACTATAATTTCGAAAATTTCTGGGTCAGCAACTGAAACAAATATCGGAGAGATATGTAATAACATGACACACTGTGTTAACCTTTTAGGAATTTGAATGTAGGTTCTTGAGAAAGCCAGCAGTTGAGAAGATTAAAATTGACCAGCACGAGAAAGAAATATGCTTCACAGACCTTGTTTATAAGCATGATACTAAACTAACTCATGTTATGAATATATATATATATATGTGTGTGTATGTATGTATGTATGTATGTATGTACGTATGTATGTATGTATGTATGTATGTATGTATGTATGTATGCTAAACTGTAAAACTGCAGCTTACGCTAGTTGGCTGGTGTATACTCAAAATGTTGAGCTTTCCCGTTGCCAAATTTCTCCCCCAATATTTCAGAGAGTTAAGCGGTGAGCTGGCTGAAACTTTAGCACGACGGGCGAAATGCGGAGCTGTATTTCGTCTGCCGTTACATTCTGAGTTCAAATTCCGCCGAGGTCGACTTTGCCTTTCATCCTTTCGTGGTCGATAAATTAAGTACCATTTACGCACTGGGGTCGATATGATCGACTTAATCCGTTTGTCTGTCCTTGTCTGTATCCTCTGTGTTTAGCCCCTTTTGGGTAGTAAATAAATAGGTAGTTCGTCTGCCGTTACGTTCTGAGTTCAAATTCCACCGAGTTCGACTTTCCCTTTCATCCTTTCAGAGTCTATTAAATAAGTACCAGTTACGCACTGGGGTCGATATAATCGACTTAATCCGTTTGTCTGTCCTTGTTTGTCCTCTCTGTGTTTAGCCCCTTGTGGGTAGTAAAGAAATAGGCATTTCGTCTGTCTTTATGTTCTGAGTTCAAATTCCGCCGACATCGACTTTGCGTTAAATTAAGTTGCGTACTGAGGTCGATCTAATTGACTGCCCCTCACTTGCCCCACAGAATTTCAGGCCTTGTGCCTAGGATAGAAACTATGTTCTGAGTTCAAATTCTGCTGAAGTCGACTTTGCCTTTCATCCTTTCGGGGTCGATAAATTAAGTGGCAGTTGCATACGGAGATCGATCTGATCGACTGGTCTCCTCCCCAGGAATTTCGGGCCTTGCGCCTAGAGTAGAAGAGGAACGTTAGCATGCCAGGTGAAATGCTAAGTGACATTTCATCCGTCTTTACGTTCAGAGTTCAAAGAGAGGAAAGTCGGTTGCGTGGCACACTCAGCATGTTGTACTGAATATTTTATATTTACTTTTGTTTTCAAATGTTCTCTGTTCAAATCCCTCAAAAGGTGACTTCATATATTTATTTAAATTCTATTGTATATCCCACGTGATTACCAATTGCGTCGTTGGTTGCTGTTCCCAACTTAGTAATCATTGGTCCTCTATAAATGTCAATGCACTGTAGTGACGAGGGAGTGTCTGTAACTCAATACAAAACATATCTCAACAGGGTTCTTGTTTATAGAGCATCGATTTTTACTTCTGCCGATGATTTTACATCGGCAAATGTTATAATCAAACACAAGTGAAAAGGGCACTGTAGCATGACCTACGTAATGATAACAAAAACAAATGAAAGAACACACACCTGCTCACACATACATGCACACCCATAGACATACACGTAGACGCACACATGTGCACACACACCTAACTTCTAGTTAAAATATATTTTATAATAAATTTCACCGTACATTTAATACTGTCACCTTCTATCAGTAAATTTTCAGTTGGAATGTTAAATCCCAAAAGAATGGTGGCGTCTTTATTTGCTACTACTTTGGCAGGCTTATGTTCCCACCAGTTTTGCTATGGGAGTCCTGACTTACTGACCAAGTCTATCATGGCGATTATTATATTCATTTTGAGAGTAACAGAAAACATTCACATAAGCGGTAAGCTGTTTCTCTGGTTGAACCAGGAAATATAATAATCTGTATTTTATGCCTACGCATCGAAGTGTATTAGTAATCACAAGCTGTTTTCAATGTTTTTTTTTTTTGTAACAGGTCATTGCAAGATGAATTCACAATAAGAAATCATATCTGGACATCTAAATCGATTCCGCGGCAATGGAACATATCGTCGAGAATATGCTGCAATTTACAATTTAAAGTAAAATATAATTTGGAAATATTATAATAAACTCATTTATTTTCGTAATTTTCAATTTTGAATAATATAAATATTTATAATTTATGAACTGATAATTGATTTCTTTCTATCTCAGTTTTTTTTTACCAAATATTTATTAGAAATTAAAATATAATCAAACTGTAAAATCAGCTGGTTTTTTTTTTGCTGGAAAAATCAAAGGTGTAGATATAGATTTCTAATTAATGAATGGACCACAACAATTTGAAGAGTAGTTCTACGATTTTATTGACCGTTGATGCCTGAATATTGAATATGAAAGGCAACAGAAACTCAGCTAGAGATGAACTCATTGAAATCAGAATGCAAATGAGCTAGAAAAATCAATGTAAAGCATTTGCACTTCTTGTACTTAGTCTAACATCCACTGTTCTCAGAGGGGTATAAAGCTTTTGTAACTCAGACACGAAGCGGCGAATTCTGGGGTAAGAGAGTAGTCGATAGTATTGTCATTGTTATTTGAGAAAATAGATCCTAATGGAACTTTAAACCCAGAATGTCCCTTTACGTGGCTCAACTACCGATCGCTGTAAATGATTTCCCGTTTGTAAAGTGGACAAACTGACAGAATCATTAGTCCATGAGACAATATCCCCAGTGGTATTTCCTCTGGCTTTTTAAGTTTTGCGCTCGAAATCACTGAAATAATTTTGCTGCTCATCCTTGCGGGAGTCGGTAAAATACAGGATCAGTCAAGTACTAAGATCGATGTAATCAACAATCACCTTTCCCTAAAATTGCTAGCTTTATCAAAATTTCAGAGAATTATTTCTGGTTTAAACTCGTTCATGCTAATTATTTTGCTAATGTGCTTGAGCAATGAAGTTACATTAGGGCCGACCAAAGCATTGTGTGTGGATTTGGTAGATGGAAACTGAAAGAAGCCCGTCATATGTATGTATATATATATATATATATGTGTGTGTGTGTGTGTGTGTGTGCGTGTGTGTGTGTGTGTTTGTGTGTCTGTGTTTGTCTCCACAAAATCGCTTGACAACCGATGCTGGTGTGTTTACGTCCCCGTAACTTAGCGGTTCGGCATAAGTGACCTATAGAATAAGTACTAAGCTTACAAAGAATAAGTCCAGGCTTACAAAGAATAAGTCCTGTGGTCGATTTGCTCGAATAAAAGCAGTGCTCTAGGATGGCCACAGTCAACTGACTGAAACAAGTACAAGAGTACAAGAGTACTCTGTTAACTAAAATTTTTGCCTAAATAGGAAAATGCCGACGCCTTAAAAAATTGGCAGTACTGGCAGAGGTATATATCCATTTATTTAGTTATATGATATATTAGTTACTTCGGTAAAATCGGATCTTGTTAATTTTCCGAAAGTCCCTCCCCACCCCCAGGGTCATCAGCACGCATTTTTTTCTTCATATTCGTTTTCCACATATATATTAACATCCACCAGACTGGTTTATTATTGTTTTTGTTCCCGGGTGAAGATCTTTATATTGACCAATCTCACGATTGTCAACTTTGTCTTTCGGTCGATAAAAAAAAGTACCCGTGAAGGGTATGTCACTCTTATCAACTAAACCCTTCCTCCCAAAGTTTCTAGACTTGTGTCTAAATACAGACGGGATCGATTTTCCTTTCCAATTATTCTAGTGTTTTGTAGAATACGTACTAGAATTGATATATTCGACTGTTTGCTATCTCAAAACTTAGAAATCAATATTTACTACCTGCGCAAAAGTTAGAAATCAATACGTACTACACATAACTATTTACTCAACATGAGGTGGCACTGAAATAGCAAATGCATTGAACCAATACCATATGTCACGTAATTAACTATTGAAAACGCAATGATCTGTTAATTGGCGCGACAATCTACGAATTGCTCACTGCCTTGCACGGTAATTAATGGCCTTTATATTATAAGGCAAGTTTATTAGACAAACGAGAGCTGTTTGAATATCGCTTATTGACGCTAAAACAGCAAATGGATAAACATCGAAGTTGGTAAATAGTTAAACAGTTTTCCGCCCATAAGGTTGGTGTTATCAGTTCAGCTTATTCATTATTTTATATGTCTTGACATTTAAATTAAGAAAATTATATCTAGTACATAATAACAGTAAGTTACAATAGTAATTCGTGCCTAGAATTTATCAAGATTTAACAAATGTGAACACATTGTCTATATTTTTTTATGCATGACTTTGATTGAACGTGCCTGTGCGTATGTTTCTTTTCGTTCCGAAACAAAAAATTTTCAGACTCACAATTATTTGTTTAATTTACATTCGCTAATTAATCAGTAATACATATACTTACATGCATACATATTGAAATGAAACATAATGATGACATCCATACATACAAACATACATAGACATAAAGATATGCGTAAACACGCACGCGCACTCCCCACACACGGACACGATGCGTGAGTGTGCATATATATGTGTGTCTGCGTATTTCTATATGTGCGCGTATTCTAATACACATGTGTGCAAGTAACACTTAGTGCGTGAGTGCGTATATATACACACACACAAATACACACATACACATATATGTATGTATAGAGTGCTTGAAGTGGTATACAGGTATTGTATATTGAGAAAAAGGAGGCAGTGAGAGTATGTACATACATATACATACATGCAATCATATATATATATATTTATATATATATGCATATGTGTGTGTGTATGCATATATATATATATATATATATATATATATATAATATATATATATATATGTATGTATGTATGTATAGAGTGTTTGAAGTTGTGTACAGATATTGTATATTGAAAAAAAGGAGGCAATCAGAATATATATATATATATAATTGTTTTTTATTGGTATCGATCTTGAAAAAGTTCATGTCGACACTTGGAATACCATTCATTTAACGAGGCTAGCTCGTAAGTATTGAATTTCAAGCATAATATGTAAGTAAGATGCTGGCAAACGAAACTTTTAGCTGATAGGCAATATCTCTGACTAATCCTTTGTTAACTGTCCATAAAATATTAACAAAGAGAACAAAAGCCAAATAATAAATTGAAGAAAGATGCACTTCTTATATTTTAAATGTCCATTCATAATGACTATCGAGTAATTTTATTGCATCTTCAGTTTTGTCTTGTGTTTTTATTGAGTGAAGCCGTTCACTGTTAAGCCATAAATCAATTATGGCTTCAAGAACCGTAATGTTTTAGATAACATTTCAATCGAAATAAACTTATGGTTGTGTTGCTGTATTTAGAGACGATTTAGAATCAGCCAGAATGAATTGACCAGCGAAGTATATTTCTAAGTAGTCGACATCCTTACTAGAAAAAGCAGCCATTTATTATTAGATCACACGCTACTGTTTGGTAATAAAAGAAAGTTCGTGTTGGATAATGTAGGCTTTGATAAAGAGAAATATTGAGTGGGTGGACAAGGCTGAAATGTTTGTGTATATCATTCTGCTTATTCAGGTTTGTTTTCGTACTATATAAAATAACAAAATAAGAGCATTGATCACTTTATTTCATAGTGCATCAAGTATTTCATTGTTTTAATGATCGAGCCTGCTTTTAAACAGTTGTAAGTGATTCGAAGAATAGTTGACTACTATGTCTGAAGTAGAATGGTCATGTTAACACTGGCTTATTTGCTAATGACCATACGGCGTTTCGACTGGCAAACTTAATACGCCAAGCAACTGAGTTGAGAATTTCCTTTATCTCTTGGTAGTAGAGTGTTATTTGAAGGAATTTTAGCTGCAAATTCAAAGGATGAGTTATCCATCAGAAGTTGCTGTCTCTCTCTCGCTCTCTCTCTCTCTCTCTCTCTCTCTCTCTCTCTCTCTCTCTCTTTCGTTCTCTCTCCTCTCATCCTAATTTGGCTCAGTTATTATCCTAGAGAATTTAATAATTTAATCATAATAAAGCGGGTTTATCAGTAAAGTAATGCGAGTCATTTTATACTACGTAAACAAATTTATATTGGAAAAATATTAAGTATATATCTCTGATGATTTCTCGTATGATCATTGTTTTTGCTTGCTGGAAGTGGGGGAAGCGGCGGGGGTGGGGCATAGCTGTTGCAACCCTCCGGGAGCTGTGAAATTCTAACTGTTAATGGTTCCCTTGCCTATTTGCAACATTTACGGGAAAGATATGAGCAGGGAGAGAATTCCAGAGAGACAACGATCCATTTACGGAGAATTGGAGTAATTGATTACTGTGACTGGAAATAGCAAATGTCATAACAGAAGAAGAGATACGTGAGTCAAGTAAGTCTGAAGGGAGATGGCATGGGCCAATACAGTCCCTTGAAGCAGAGGCCATTAAATTTGTGATAGAAAACTCAGAGAAAATAGTATATCTGAAAGCCAAAGGCGGGAGCGAACGTGTTACTGAGTTACTTCAACCAACCAGTCAACTGACCAGCTTTTGGATGCCGTCTAGCATGCCTCGGTTACTGCAGGTGCATCATATCGGATGTGAAAGTAATACTTTATTATAAGCATCTCCTGAGCTATATAACGTGTCGATAATTGATTGTAGCTGGCGTATATACTCTGGTGGTATATAACTGACGGTATACCTATTAACTTAATACCAGTGATGCTTTCATCAACGGAGCTATAGCAAACCTCTAATCAACGTAATTACGATGGATATCTCAACCAACATATTTACAATGATACACGCAACGGTATATACATAATCCTATACACTTTAACACAACTATTGCGATATGCTCGTAAACATAATTACTGAGATATCCTAATTAACATGTTCACAGCAATAACCATATGAACAGATTCACAATCCTTATCAATATTCTCACAACCATCTTCCCGTTTCTCATCTACTTCATCCGCCCTGGCTCCAGTACCGTATTATCATTATAATGATCAATGCTTCAATAACAGAACCGTTAGTAGTAATTCTTTTTTGTTTTACTGTTTTTTTTTTTTTCTGTTCGACATTTTACAAACACGTTTGTTCAGAGCCAGAACAATAAAGAATTCCATGTATGCAAAAGAAACTGGAAATTTATAGCTATAAAGGTAGCGAAACTTTATGAATATTTTTCCTCTTTATCTTCTGAGGCGCTTCTGACATTAATGGGAGAAACCTTGCATCGTTCCTTTCACTCACTCCCACTACATATAATAACGGAACAGCCATTTTTCATCTTGCTTTTAGTGCCATTAATATCCGTTATGTTTCATTGATTCACAACTACACCTGAGCGAAAACGACAACACCAACTACTACTACTACTACTACTACTACTACTACTACTACTACTATCACCACCACCAACAGCAACAACAACCACAATAATAATAATAACAATAATAATAATAGTAATAATAATAGTAATAATAATAATAATAGTAATAATAATAATAATAATAATGATAATAACAATAATAATGATAATAATATAATAATAATAATAATAATAATAATAATAATAATAATAATATAATAATAATAATAATAATAATAATGATATATTGTTCACGGACAAACAAATAAGCAAACAAGCAAACAAACAAAGAAACACGACTGAAAACAATACCTCTGCCTTCGCTAAGACGGCGGTAATAGGGATGGTGATGATGATGATGATGATTACGACGACGACGACGATGATGATGATGATGATGATGATGATGATGACGATGATGATAATAATATGTGAGATGTAAGTGTTCCCACTGTAAAGGAATTTGACAAATTAAGTAAATATAAGGCCCTGGAAACTGAAGTGCAACAGATATGGCATCTTAAGGTGAGAACTGGTCCTGTTATTTCGAGTGCTCTAGATATGATAAAAAAGGAATGTCAGAAATATCTAGATAATATCCCAGGAGAGCCAGGTCTCATAGAAATCCAAAAGATAGCGCTAAATACTGCCCATATTTTAGAAAAAACCCTATCAATTTAAATGTAACTGTTGTAATACATGAAGATATTTCGCTACTGTCCCTGCGAGTTACCCTCCCCAATCTTTCAGTCATATGTAACATCTTCATCCTTCACTCGCCCTAGGACACTGGGTATGTCTCGGCAAGTGAGTGTAACAAACAAATCAGAACACATCAGAAAGTGATAAGTGAAAATTTTTGGACAAAATGGTAAAACCGTATGGCATATTGCCAGTCAATGTACGCCACTAGCCCCAAAAGAATATAAGAGACGTCATGATGATATAGCAAGTATTGACCATCACACACTTTGAAACAAATATGGATTTGACAGAGGAAAAAGTGGTACGAACATAAACCCGAAGGCATCATCGAAAATGATAATGCAAAAATCCTATGGGATTTTATAAGTCAGTGCGATAGAAAATAGGAAACCAGATATATTGTTAATTGAGAAAGAAGCCAAAAGATCCCGGAACATAGATATAGTATCTCAGCTGACAACAAGGTATGCGATAAGGAAGAAAGAAGAGTCGATAGATATGACAGGTTAGCTTGGGCGGTTAAGCAGTTGTGATCTCTGAAAAAGGTGGTATTAGTACCAATAATTGTCGAAGACCCCTGGGAACAGTGAGCAGAAATCTTGAGAAGTACATGGGACAAATAAAGGTTGCAATAAGGGTGGAGCACTAGCAAAAAACAGCACTGCTTGGAACTGCTCGATACTTCGGATGGTGTTTGAAAAATAAAGGGAGCTACCTTATTCACTGGTAGTGAACAGTTGATATTGTGATACATCTCCAGTGTTAGAAACTGTGCAAAGACAATAAACTAATAAGAAGAATCATAATTGTAATTATAATATGCCCTGATCCAATGCCAGGCAGTGGCTATCATGGTTTCTGATATTAACTGACTGGAAGTCTTATCATATACATGTTTGTCTTATTATTAAATATAGGCTACAGTAAATATTCTGCTCAGCACCACAGATTTGCTTGCCATTTACTTCACCTTAGCCAGTTGAGCATGCCTCTTGGTGGCTGACAATATGTACATCTCTGATGACGAGCAGAGGTAGTAAGCGAGCTCTTTGGGGTTTAAATAGTTCACCTTATTCAGGGACATTTTCAGCGGGATGGGCCGCTCGAACTGAAGGGATTTGTAACTGAACCCCTACCTGCAAGGTCGTGCGATATTTATCATGATATGAGAACACCGTGTTGCGCACATATGGTTGTGATGTATGTACCTGGTGTATCCCTATCAGGTGCGTAGTCCTGATGGGCATATTGAGAGTCGTATATATATATATATATATATATATAAACCACCGTCACTTTTATGACATGTACTGTTTTCTCACTGAGTAATAATAATTCTTTCTACTAAAGGCACAAGGTTTGAAAGTTTGGGGGAAGGGGCTAGTCGAACAAATCGACCCCAGTGTTCCACTGTTACATAATTCATCGACTTCGGTGGAATTTGAAATCAGACGTTATGACATGAAATATCGCTTAGCATTTTCTCCAACGCATTAATAAAACTTCCAGCTCGCCACCTTAACAATAATAATAACTGGTCAATATAACAAGCCACGTAACACAATTTTCCACAAAAGTAATTGAGTGTAGCTAATAACAGAACATCTCCCGATTCAATAACTTTCTACAAAATGAGTCTGTGTTACTTTCTATGAAACGTCATCTTTTATTCGATCGTCAAAACATTTCACTTCATCTTCCTATTATTTGTTTAGATACCAATCGATTCTTGGACTGGTTTTCTGCCATATTATGTCCCATAGGAGACCAGGCTCTTCTATCTGCACTGTATTTGCTTTATACTCTTTTAGCTTTTTCTTTACAGAAGATGATCTTTTGCGGTACAATGAAATTTATACTCTACAGGGTGTTGCGTGCTTCTTGAAGGATTTCGAACACATTTATATGTCTTTAACATAGAATAGTTCTGTCTTTTTTTCTTCATCTGTTTGCGTAGGAATGGCTGCGTGGTAAGTAGCTTGCTTATGAACCACATGGTTCCGGTTCATTCCTACTGCGTGGCACCTTGGGCAAGTGTCTTCTACTATAGCCTCGGGCAGGCCAAAGCCTTGTGAGTGGATTTGGTAGACGGAAACTGAAAGAAGCCCGTCGTATATATATATATATATATATATATATATATATAATATATATATATAATATATATATATATATGTATGTATGTATGTATGTGTGTGTGTGTGTGTCTATGTTTGTTCCCCCAACATCGTTTGACAACCGATGCTGGTGTGTATACGTCCCCGTAATTTAGGGGTTCGGCAAAAGAGACCGATAGAATAAGTACTAGGCTTACAAAGAATAAGTCCTGGGATCGATTTGCTCGACTAAAGGCAGTACTCCAGCATGGCCCAGTCAATGACTGAAACAAGTAAAAGAGTAAAGAGTAAAGAATTTTCCCTTTTATCAGTTCCCGAATGTTTCCCATCTCTAATTTGTCTCTTTCTGACTCAAGAAAATGTGATAGATATAGAAAGGCTGCTGGGAGCACCTCCCAGGTGTCATGCTGGTGGAAATAACGTTCGACTTCTCAGTTCTCTTCTCATCGGCTTTCGTCCTGATGTCATAGAGAATAACTGGATTCCATTTGCTCCCGCATTTACTAATATGATATCTGTGAACGGTGATCCCTCGAAACAGCGGTAGACGCAGGAAAAGTCATGGGTTTCATGTCAGAAACAAACTGTTTTCGCTATCTCGGGTACTGCTCATTATTGTCTTCCTCATTTTCAATCCCTCTAACTCTGAAAAGAAGAGTTCAAATGGTTCTGATTAAG
Organism: Octopus sinensis; assembly: GCF_006345805.1. Lineage (NCBI taxonomy): Eukaryota > Metazoa > Mollusca > Cephalopoda > Octopoda > Octopodidae > Octopus > Octopus sinensis. Next base: position 146,670,106 of record NC_042999.1, read on the forward strand.
CGTGGTAGCAAACAAATACAGCGAGTTGGCAGAATCGGTACCACACCGGACAAAATGCTTAATGACAAATCTTCCGGCTCTTTACGCTATGGTAAGGAACAGAGACGTCGAGGCCGATCTTGCCGATCTTGCGGAAAATGCTGAAAAGTTGTGCAACACATTTTTAAAGAAAACATTTGCAACGAATGCGTGCGTAGGTGTGTATATGTGTGTATACATATGGACATATATATATATATATATATAAAGAGAAGAGAGAAGAGAGAGAGGGGTGGTGTTACTCTAAGTAACAGTTTTGTGATGTTCTTGCGGCTTTCATAAGAGTATCTATCTATTTTTCTATCTATCTATCTATCTATCTATCAACCATCGCTCTCTCTCTATATATAATATATATTATATATATATATATATATATATATATATGTATGTATGTATATGTATGTATGTGTGTGGTGTGTGTATGTGTGGTGTGTGTGTGTGTCTGTGTTTGTCCCCCCAACATCGCTTGACAACTGATGCTGGTGTGTATACGTCCCCGTAATTTAGGGGTTCGGCAAAAGAGACCGATAGAATAAGTACTAGGCTTACAAAGAATAAGTCCTGGGATCGATTTGCTCGACTAAAGGCAGTACTCCAGCATGGCCTCAGTCAAATGACTGAAACAAGTAAAAGAGTAAAGAGTAAAGAATATTTCCCTTTTATCAGTTCCCGAATGTTTCCCATCTCTAATTTGTCTCTTTCTGACTCAAGAAAATGTGATAGATATAGAAAGGCTGCTGGGAGCACCTCCCAGGTGTCATGCTGGTGGAAATAACGTTCGACTTCTCAGTTCTCTATCTCATCGGCTTTCGTCCTGATGTCATAGAGAATAACTGGATTCCATTTGCTCCCGCATTTACTAATATGATATCTGTGAACGGTGATCCCTCGAAACAGCGGTAGACGCAGGAAAAGTCATGGGTTTCATGTCAGAAACAAACTGTTTTCGCTATCTCGGGTACTGCTCATTATTGTCTTCCTCATTTTCAATCCCTCTAACTCTGAAAAGAAGAGTTCAAATGGTTCTGATTAAGCGTGGTAGCAAACAAATACAGCGATGGTTGGCGAATCGGTACCACACCGGACAAAATGCTTAATGACAAATCTTCCGGCTCTTTACGCTATGGTAAGGAACAGAGGACGTCGAGGCCGATCTTGCCGATCTTGCGGAAAATGCTGAAAAGTGGTTGCAACACATTTTTAAAGAAAACATTTGCAACGATATGCGTGCGTAGGTGTGTATATGTGTGTATACATATGGACATATATATATATATATATAAAGAGAGAGGAGAGAGAGAGAGAGAGGGGTGTGGTACTTAAGTAACAGTTTTGTATGATGTTCTTGCGGCTTTCATAAAGAGTAGCTATCTATTGTTTATCTATCTATATATCTATCTATCTAACCATCGCTCTCTCTCTATTATATATATATATTATATATATATAATATATATATATACTGTGTGTGTGTGTTGTGTGTGTGTGTGTGTGTGGTGTGTGTGTGTGTGTGTGTGCGCACGTGTGTGTGTGCGTGTGTGCGTGTATATGTCTGTGTTTTTGCGTATTCATGGTTTTGGTGTGATTACTAGCGGAACTATATGGTTGGAAATCAAAATTATTACCACACACACGCACACACATATACACATTCATATATATATATATATATATATATATATGAATGCGCTGACGAATTCACGACATATCCTGCGCTTCATCATGAGACGTCACAAAATGTATCGTCTGTAATGGTTTAGCCAAATTTTTGTATTACTGAGGTGAACCCTTACATGAATCAATTTCCTTGTGTCTTTAACGCTTTGCCTAACAGAGTTAAAGACACAATTTTCCATCGGGTTCTGTTAGCAGAAATGACTCCGTTACAAGGATCGGGTTAGGCCTGACTTGAACATGTCTTCCTCCTTTCCCATAGCAGCTTCTAATAACATTTGGAGCCATGGTAAATATAGTATAATATATTGGAATAACTATAATATTGCATCTCCCATTTGCTTCCAACATAACAATAAAACAAAAGCATAACTGGCTTCCTTATTGTGATTTCATCTCCACTCAAATTTTTTTATTGGTGTTGTCTCAACTTTCATTACTCCTGTTACGTTCAACTCGTTATTACATCTCTAATATATCGACATTCACTGTTAACACATATTTTTAATTAACTCTCCCAATTATTCCCTTGTTTTTCCTGTCGAATTTAGCTTTTAATTTACGTTCCTTTTCTATTTTGTATTTTAGATTTACAGCTCTGCAGCTCTCGGTAATGTTTGCTTCTTTCCTCATGTTTCATTGTTTCTCATTTGAGGTTGCGTTTCAAAGACAAAGTTTCTTAATGTTTTGTTGATTTTGTTTTGGCCATATTTAGTTACGGTTCTAGTTGAACTCCCGATGTTTCACACACAGCTCATTCTTATATTCAACATATTTTTTGCTTAATTTACCTTTATATTCATTACAGTCATCTTGTTAGTTCAACAACCTGAACTAACTTGCATATGTTGCTATGTTGATCCCAGCTTTCCATGAGAGACTGTTTGTTCTCCATTATAGAGCCGAAATTACATTTCTATAATTCTTTTTGCGCAAATATCATCTAACTTTACATCGACGCATAACCACCGTTTTACTCATAAATTTATTGAATATTTTGAAATGAACACAAGATTATTTTACCGACAACAAAATGTATGTATTCATGTGCGGTGCAATGAACATTACGCAAACGATTTAGAATTCTGTTTTCTTATCAATTTTAGAGTCAATTTTGTAGTGTGTAAAACATACTTGTAAACGCAGTTCTGACAGTTGAAAGTCAATAATGTCAATATATATTGATTAATACGTGCTCATTTTATACAACCATTCTTTAAATGTATCTTAACATTCATCTGCTTCCTGTGGCAATGTTGATATTTATTACATCCCACAGAGTAACGGTAAGTAAACTTTTCTATAGTAGTGAGAGTTCAAACTTATCAGGACGTGAATATTTTATTAAAATAAATTTTTATAATCTTATTTCTTTAAATCGATTTCTTACCAAGATTAAGTGAGTTAGATTCTTATTGAAAGTGAAAAGAAGATTATGCAACAGTCATACCTTTCCCATTGGTAAATTGAAAGCGAATTAAATGAACCATTGTAAATCGTAATTCACTACTTGACTTGATTCTTTTAAACCAATTGCACAGGTATATTTTATTTTCAATAATTGACATTCAGAAATTAAATTCAAATATTAACTATGTGAATGTTTCTCACGTTAATTATACTTCTAAATGTAGTAGTACCTAAAAGGCCCCAGTGGAATGATCTACTGTCTTTTTAATAATTATCATACTTGTCATTAATCTTGTTAAGGAAAAGAAACATTTCTAATTTAACTTTCGTTGACAGTACATAGGTTGAATGAAAGACAGATTGGTCTTAAAAGGCAAAGAATTGATACAATATATTACGCTGCTGTGTATGTTAAGTAAACATTTCTCTTAAACTTTCATATGAAACTAAGGTGTGCTGAGTCGATAAGATATTGCAGTAATAATTCATTTTTGACAGTTCTTATTAACTTGGAGGCGTCTTTCTTAGAATGCATATTTCTAAGAATTAATTATATGACCATCGTCATATCTCGATACCGGAAATGTTTACTAACTCTTATGAGATAAGCTACCAGAAACAGGCGATTACTCTCACAGGGGATTCTATTTCTATTCTGCTTAACGTAGTAGAAATTAAGGAGACATATCCGGAGCTATGGACCTCATATGTTATCTGAATAGAGTAAAATTTAAATATCTGATTGTATGAACAACACACAAGAATAGAATGTGAGAGACAAATGCTTTGAAAATATGTGCCTAAATCTAACGATATCGAACACTGCACCAACATGAGGTGTGAACTATAAATGCACAATGCTGTAGAGAAGTCGTCATTTAGTGAGGAAGATGTTACACACAAAAACTCTTAAAATTCTCAAGAGGATATCAGAGAGAACTTGTAATAATCTGTAATAAAAATACTCTTGCAGATATATATTCCACTGGAAACGCTTTGATGATGTCTTCTGACAGTTCTGAAAAACAAACCAAAACGAGAAAACGATGTGCAAAATAGTTATCTTAATGTTCCTGAATCCATTCGCAGTTCGCAGACCACTTATTAACTAAACGAAGAGACACTGACTCGATATTTCCATTTCATTAAGGATTGTTATAATAATTCGTTTAAGTTCGAATATAATCAAAACTTTCATGAATTATAAACAAATTCCTCCTTGACATGATCGATGTTAATAAGGTACAGTAAGTACCGGAGATTTGGGGTGGCTGTACTTTGGATGTAGTGTGAACCGAATAGTTCACTGTTAGTACATTGTACTTCCTTCTACTCATATTCCACAAGCCCTCCTCTCTCTGCCACACCCCCTCTTCCTCTGTTATTTATATAATCTGTATGTATTTATGTCTATCCGTCTGTATGTATGTGTGTGTGTGTTTATGTGCATTATAATTTATCAATTGAAAATGCATGCAAGTTTCCTTCCCCGAAAGGGTACTTGTTTTCTGAACGCCGAAAGACAGAAGGGAAAATTCTCGGTGGAATTGGAACTCAGAGAATTGAAACTGCAAGAGAAACCTTGAAACATTCTATCCGACACTTTAACGATCCTGCCAAATTCCCCGCATTATACAGATACATACATATACACACATACATACACACGCGCATACGCAAGCACGCGCACACACAGACATGCACACACATACACACACAAACAAACACAGGTACCAAACACAGACGTAAAGTGATGTAGATAGATAAACAGGTCCAAAACGAAAAAGAAAAATATTTAGCATACTTCGTAAACTTTTCATTTTATTCGTCTGAACACGTTCGCATCAGTAGTATTACTTATGCTTCCCAGGAGTGAGAAAACACTCCTGAACATTCGGATGCATGGTTCTAACTAATAAGGCCTTCACAGCTCAAAGATAAGGCTTGTTCTCAATGGCTAGTCAACAGCTTCTAGGTAAGGCTCCTTCTTATTGGCTGATTGAAATCATGATGTGGGACTGATTGGTCAGGACTGATGACTGTTGCTTGAAAAAAAAAAACCAATGTTACCGGTCACCCAATCAAACGAACATCACCTAGTTGTGATTAACTTGTTCATGGAACCATGTCTCGAAATAATCAGAAATATCTTTTCCACTTCTTTGATTTAAAAACCTGAGTTCTTTACAGTGTGTCTATCCTTTAAAAAATCTGTGGAGTGCCCTTTTCTTTGAATCGTCTTTCTGCCTGTCTGTTTGTCTGTCTATTTCTGTCTCCCTCTCTGTTTGTGTGTGTCTGTGTGTGTGTGTGTTAGTGTGCGTATGCGTATGTATGTGTGCATGTGTGTGCACGTATATATATATATATGTTTGCATCCATGTGTGCGTTCGTGTTTGTGTTTACGTGTACACACCGATGTAAACAAGTCTAATATGTTGTGTCTTCTTCTGTCCAAGGTGTATCTTAGCATTACAGATTTATCAAATGGGTTCCAGACTAAAATAAATATCGCAGGCTATGTAGTATAAGACCATTGAAAAATTTACTCCTGTATGGATGCACTTACAAGCACTTATATGTATAAAAGAGTAAAAGTATTTCCGAAACAGACAGATTTACTAATCGTTGTAGCATGCTACGTATATCATAGCCTCCTTTTTGTATTTTACATTTGGCGGAACAATCTCATCGGAGAAGAAAATAGTTGATCATTCAAGCTGCCTTCAGATTTGAAAAACACGCAACTGAATACCAATTGGATGAACGGTAAATCAGTGTCTTGTTGAATATATTGTTACGGTGGAATCACCCGTCGTCGCCCGTCCCGAACGGCTCACACAAGTTCCGCCACGGAACCCAAAGAGGCGGAGAGAGGAGATACAGATAGATACTGCCACAACCTCAACACAGAGATACAGAGGCACAACCCGAGATACAACCCAAAGAGGCAAGGCAACAACTGGCAACACTGGCTTATATTCAAACAACAGTTTATACGACAATCAATTGATACACATCAAATACATTTAAGGCAAACAACAAATCAATACATCATACGGTATACCACAGATCAAAGCATTTAACAACATGCATGTAACAATATAACAGTGTTCAGTAACGACACAACAAGTCCAGATCAAATAATGTTCACGATACGTCACAGTCCAATCAGAACACTTCGATACATTATACAATGTTCGTATCACAACAATTCACGTTACAATTCAACAAGTCCTTTACTCTTCTCCTTCACAATGTCCTTTATCGACCACATCGACAGAGTCCTTGACTGTTCTTTTCACCGTGACACATATCAATGCACAAAACACATACCTTAATTCCTAACTGAATCGCCAGTGTCCCATTCTGCACTCATCTCTTAATACTGCTAAATCCTCTGAATACTCTGCTAATTCCCCTCTGTGCATATTCCAATCGCTCGCTCCTAGGCCTCCTCGCATCCCAGCTCGCTCCCAGGAATTCCAACGCTTGCTCCTTAAATCCAAGGTTCCATCCACTCGCTCTGACCTCCAGAATCCGACTGTCTTCTTCGAGGACCGGCCAGCGACTGCCAGATCCGTCTGTGCTCCTCGACGACCGCTCAACGACTGCCTAGAACCTCACTTCCTTGTCCTGACTTCCACTCCCTCATCTCCCTCTGTTCTACCACCTATAGTCTTTCTATTTGCTATCTGATTCCTTACTCTATCTATATCGCCTACTGTCCCTTAGCCTCTCTATCTGTCCCTTAGTCTTATACTCTATCTCTCTCGTGACAGCTCTACCAAACTCTCTGCCTGTCCTTCTCTCCTACTGTCAATACCCTCTCCATCTGCTCTTAGATTCCCTTAATCTGTCCTCCTCTTCACTTCTTCAAGGGGTGCCCAGAGCGACCCCTAATTCACCCGCACAAGGTCACAGGTCATTCCAAAACCCATTAGTCCTCCATTAAACAAAAGACTGTCACTTTTCTACTAGACATGCCGGAACCATAATTCCAATGTGGGTCACCGGGAAATGCACCAGCTAAACCGTAACAATATATATATCGTATTATATAAATGTTAATAGTGCATGTCGCAGAGTCTTGGAAAAGTCTAAAAGTTTGCGACTGAAGCGTGTCATAAATAATGCATTAAAAATTATACGTGATAAAAACAGTCACTTCTGAGGCTATAGCAGAAGATACTTGCCCAACTATCTATCTATCTATCTGTCTATCTATCTATCTATCTATCTATCTATCTATCTATCTATCTATCTATCTATCTATCTATCTGTCTGTCTGTCTGTCTGACTGTCTTCCTCTCTGTATTTCTATCTACTTATATATAAATTCGCATATATATATATATATATATATATATGTATATATGCACACACATATATATATGTATGTATCTGCATTATATACATGTAAATGCTTATATGTGTATGTATGTATTTGCATGCACATACACGTACATCACATAACCATCACCATCTCCCATAATTGGTAAAGCTAATTTTGAGGTGTTATACTTGACAGTTTGGCAATCAACCAAATCACTACAGTCAATATCCTCCCTCACATGCAAGAGTCGATATTTGTCCAATCTCAACATGTATATATATATATATATATATATATATAATATATATATATATATATATATATATATATACATGCATATATATATATATATGTATGTATGTATGTATGTATGTATGTATGTATGTATGTATGTATGTATGTATATATATATATATATATATATATATGTGTGTGTGTGTATATATATATATACGAATATATGTGTGTATATATATACACATAGGTATGTACATGTTTGTATTTTTGTATGTATGTATGCACGTATGTGTGTAAGTATTTGTGAAGTATTGGTGAATTATATAGATGTGATAGTTTTAATTTGTCGCCAGGGATCAACGTAACTGTTTTCTAAGCATACTGCCTGTAGACATTAAAAGTATTTAGCCAATTAAATATACACTCATTCCCACTACACATCCCGACTAGATGGAAATGTTATTAAAAAGACATTTGAGGTTTTTTCAAAGCAGTCTGTGTCGAGTAAATTAAATATATTTGAAAGATATAATGCATCTACGTTTGCATACAGTTGACAGATTCTTTTCAATATCATTGAGAAAATAATTCGGAAGCACATTTTTATGGGTTTGAAATCTTCTTAATTTAATCCATACAGTTCAATAAAATATCCTAAAAAAACTAGAGTATTATATGTATATAGTGAAGAATAGAATGTTCTGTATACACGGGGGATAGATACATAAAAGAGTAAAGAAATGTAAAAGTCACTGAAAGTTTGTATAATAAACTTTATGGTGATATTAGGATCATATTATATCATTACATCATTACAAATTAAATAAGTATCGGTCTCACGATCAGACGATTGTCAACTTATATATAGAAAACTCTTTTGCTGTGAATAGGACACAATCTTTGGTAAAAAAAAAAAAAGGTACATATATGAAGCAATATATCAAGGGGAACAACTCTCACTTTTTCATGAAGCTCTCCAGTGTTTTTTGCGAGCATACAGTTGGTGGAGTCATTTCATTTTTTACACAATTAATTATATTGCCGTACTAGGTTTTAAAGATTAAGCATTAATGTGTGAGTGAGTGTATATGCGTGTATATAATGCTCCAACATCTCATTCCCTCTCTTGTAAAGTATGAATAGTAATTTATACCTAGAAATTGTGACTGGAATACATATATAACTTTTTGGCATACGTTGAAATTCCATAATTGAATGAAATATATGAGTCCAATAAAAAATGAATAACAAAGCAATTGCCAAGATATGAATACTTTCTTCATAAGAGTCATGTCGGACCTCTCATGACTCAGGTTTGAGTATAAATGGGTGTTCAGGAGTTAAGTAATTAAGTGACAATTAGTAATACAATTAAAATGAATGGGTGTTAAGTTCAGGTTTATATTTTTGTGTGTATGTATATATGTGTGCGTATGTATGTATCTATCCATATACATACATACATGCATGCATATGTATATATATATATATATATATATATATATATATCACGTTATCACGTGACCGACAGACCATCAGATGTTGTTACACATCGCTGGTCACAATGCGTTCGCATTGTTTTAGCCTTCGAATGACGCCACCCCGCTGGCTAAGCGAGCAGGCCAATATATATATATATATATATATATATATATATATATATTATATATATATATATTCAGTTAATTAACGATGGAACACTGAATGTATATTAAAATTTTAATGCACGCGAAACGTGCTGATACAAAGATTATTTATGAGAAAGAATAAAACAGCTTCAGAATAAAAACGGTTCAGTTATTGTTTTTTCCCATATGTACTCCCTTTATATCAACACGTTAAACTTTCTTGAACAAATATACATCTACATTCGTATCTTATGCCTACATATACACATACATGCATACACACATATATACATTCATACATATATTTATATATGTATATATTTATTATTAGATATTTGGGATCGTTACCAATAGATACGCAACTCCTATTTGAGGATAACCTCATCGTATGGTATACTTAGAGAAAATTACATCAAACAAAATAAATAAAATAGCATACACTAAAATTAGTTAAATAAAAAATAACTTACCTGTTATTAGTCTGTGGGGGAAGAATGTAGTACTAGTAATCATTATACTTGCTTCTGCGCTGGTGGGTTGTGTATTAAGGATATACTTAATACATAAATCCACCTGTGCGTCCTCAAGCTATGTATATTATTATTATTATTATTATTATTATTATTATTATTATTATTATTATTATTCAATAGTTTTATTTTTATAGCGTGCTTTGACTTCACTAACGAGCGCAGCTCTGTGTGCCTTGGGTATGTGCTGTGATTTGTTGTTGTTATTATTATTATTATTATTATTATTATTATTATTATTATTATTATTATTATTTACGGGTAAAAGTAATTGTTGATCCCTAATATATTATATATATGTATATATCTTTATACACTCATTTATAATATATATTGTATATTTTGTACTACATACGTTGCATTTTATACATTATATATATAGATAGATCGGAAACCACTACACATTCTTTATTTTCACTCCTTGCTCTTTCTGGGTTCCTTTCTGTAGAAGAGCGTAGGCTCGAAAAGTTAAAGACATTTTCACTTCCCGAGCGTTTAACTAATACATCTGTGTTGTCTACACCATCTCTCACTTTTGTGAATTCTCCTCCTATATATATATATTGTATATATGTATATATATATATATATATATATATATATATATATATATATATTATATATATATACATATAAGAGGGATGGCCACTAGTGGACATCCATTATGCTAGAAGTAGACCCCCTATGGTCTTACCACGAATATTCAATTTTTCACACATTATTATTTTGAATTATATAAAGATATATATAATATATATATAATATTATTATATAATATAATATATAATATATATTATATATAACAATTTAGGAATGGCCTAAACAGGCCATTCGTCCACCAGAAAGAGCAGCCAGAACTCAACCGCCAAGTAGTGCAATTCGAAATAAGGTGAAAATTAATTAATTTCACCTTATTTCCGAATTGCACTACTTGGCGGTTTGAGTTCTGGCTGCTCTTTCTGGTGGACGAATGGCCTGTTTAGGCCATTCCTAAATTGTTATATTATATATATTTAGTCTTTGACTATTTTCTCTTTTCCACTAGGCCGCTGGTAGCGATAAATTTTTACTGAATTTTTTGCTACTCTAAATTGATTATATATATTATATATATATATATATATATATATATATATAGATATATATATATATATATATATATATATATATATATATATAATATACTATATATATATTATACATATATGTATATATGCATGTTTGTATATATACACATGTGTTTACGTATGTTTGTATATATATAGTACGCCACTACACCATGTTCAGTTGTTATATATATATATATACATATATATATGCGTGTTTTTTTGTATGTGTATGCATATGTGCGTGCGATCTGCGTTTCCGGGACTCCATTTTTTATGAAATATTACTGTAATCATAACGACTGAAAATGGCGTAGCGGCGTACTATATTTCCCAAGGAGGAGAAGCTATTTCTTCTATAACTGTTATTAAAATGTCTTTCGAATTTTTCATAGTTATTATATTATACTTTGCTGAGGTATTTGTAGTAATTATATTAAATTTCGATATTTCACTTATAATACCGGTTAGTTGTTTACAATGTTTATATTCTGAGAGATAGTGATTATGTTTTAGAGGTGTAAAGAAATAAGATGATATTTACGATAAATTGTAAAACCATTAGAAATTATTAAAGAAATTATTAAAGACAAGAACGTGGGTTTCATAACTAAAACAGGCAAAATTATTTAAAACAATAATGTAGGTTATAAACAAAGGAAATGGCAGGTTGTATATTCGCACAACAAAATAAAAATGAGTCAAAGATACAAAATATTGGTAAGAGCACTGGAGCATGAGATAATGAAGAAACATTGCAGCGACCAACGGCCGAATGCAGTCTGCTAACATGCGAAAAGATAAGGGGATAATGACAAAGTTGTTACTTTAAGAAATGATGCCAAAGGCTGATTGATCTTTAACTGAATACTTTGTCAAAAAATGTAGCTGATATCAGTCTTTATAATTTACTGATCTATTTATATTTTTAATGTTAAAAATAAAGAATATAGGAAATTATTATTGTCATGTTAATTATGTTATCTTTTTAACCGGCGATGTGAATAAATATTGTAAAAGATGACGTCGTCTATATTGCATGTAGAAATAATAGTTTAAATAATATATGATTCTATGATTTTTAAAAATAGATTTCAATATTGCTGTTGAAGAAAAGGCAGCGAGCTAGCAGATTCGTTAGAACGCCGGTAAAAATGTTTAATGGCATTTCGTCAGCCTCTAGATTCTGAATTTAAATTCCGCCGAGGTCGACTTTACATTTCGGGATAGATAAAATTAGTACCAGTTGAGCACTGGGGTTGATATAATCGGCTTTAACTCTCTCACAAAACTGCTGGTGTTGTGGCAAAACGTAAAACCAGTATTGTTGATAACGAAAAGGTGTCGAGTTGGCAGACTCGTTTCTGTGCTTTCCAACCCCTCACCAGTTATCGGCTATATCACATATATATATATCTTTATATATATATATATATATAGTCAATAATAAAAGGGTAAAATTAATTAATTATTAATTAATTTTACCAAGTAGTGTCCAGTATGTAAAAAAACCATTTACGGTATATTTAAAACATTACGTTATATAATTAGGGTTCAGTAAAATAATTTACTTTACCACACACCGAACTTTTGGAAATAGCAGCCAAAAAATCTTAGCTATTTCCTCTACTATATGAAAAGTCTCCCAGACAACGTATACTCAAAAATAATTCACGCAAGTATAGAGGGAAAAATAACGAAAGATCACACGTACATCGATTCCTTGAGAACGCCGTTTCTGGATTAGTTGGATATAGAGATCAACATTTCCGTCATCAGCTCAAGATTTCTTTATATTTGGATTTGAGCTGATGACGGAAATGTTGATCTCTATATCCAACTAATCCAGAAACGGCGTTCTCAAGGAATCGATGTACGTGTGATCTTTCGTTATTTTTCCCTCTATACCTGCGTGAATTATTTTTGAATATACATTGTCTGGGAGATTTTTCTTATAGTAGAGGAAATAGCTAAGATTTTTTGGCTGCTGTTTCTAAAAGTTCGGTGTGTGGTAAAGTAAATTAGTTTACTGAACCCTAATTATATAACGTAATGTTTTATATATATATGTGTGTGTGTGTATGTGTGTGTGTATGTGTGTATGTGTGTGTGCATGTATGTATGTAAATTTGGCCTGTAGTCAACTTTAATCTGCCTATACTCCATCTATGTATTTATTGGCTTATACACCTTTCTTTGGTCGTATTGTTACCCATTATACGCATTCACGCGCACGCACACACACTGTCGCGTGCGCATATATATATTATATATATATATATTATATATATAATATATATAATATATATATATATATATATATATATATATATATATCATATTATACATGTATACATGTGTACACGCCTGAGAATGTATACAGTGTCATAGCTACATTCAATCTCGCTCATATGGTGATTTTACCTTACTTTGAATAGATGTCTAGTTTGCCTATTTATGCTCTTCAGGCAATTTAATTTCCAAGTCATTAAAGTAAAGCTGTTGTTTAATATTTATGATGTCTACAATGTTTCAAACTATTACCTGATACCTGTCACTGAAGTTGCTTTTATTGGCCTACATTTCTCTAGTACTTATTTTGTTAACGTTCTCCATTATTTTTGCAATTTGTGTCTCACGAGTTTCTAAACCACAATTATCTTCTAAGTGATCAATTTTAGTTTCAAAATCTAAATTAATGTGTTGAGTTTTCATTCCATTGCCTATTTTTTAAAATTTGCGTATCATTGGCACATTTGCCAAATCCCGCATCAATTTTCATATTATATCTGAAATATTTTCTGTTTTTAGTATCTGCCGCCTCAGGATATTGTTTAGTGTATAAAATATGACTTGGATGATATAGTTTGATATCAAACGGTTTATGTGTCACATATAATTTGCAGCCATTTGCAGTTGTATTCAATAAAGTTCTTAATGGATTCTTTTGTGTATACAACTGTTTCCATACCCTCTCCTTTTTGCATGGATATTGAAGTTTTTTACTTTTGACATGACATCCTTGATATGCTACCTTAGTATTGGGACTCTTTGGTTTGGTAAGGAGTGATATGCTGTCAAAAGCTTTTAGGCAATCAATCCATGCCATACGTAGAATTTTGTTTCTATTTCTGATGCATTCAAAAACAACCCCGCTTATCAATAGCTGTTCGTTATATCCGTATATTTCTTCCGAATACTTCTTTGTTGAGATGCTATTATTTTCAAAATGAGCAACCATCCTGTTGCAGATTATAAATATTAGGGATATTTTTTTTTATATTGTTGCTAAGTAGTCTATTTATTTATTTTTTTTTATATTGCGGCATTACTATAGAAATCCTATATTGCAGCTACTGGGGGAGTAAAACTACAGGATTGATTCTAGTCTCTGTGGAATTCATAGAATTCTGTTACTACCCTTTCATGTGTATTGCGTTCTTATTTAACCAGTTATTGAAGATTTTATTAATTCCAGGAAAGATTCAGTTACTCTCAGTCTTAGATGTGTTGGTAAAACTCTCGCTGTTTATACTGGGCAGTATCTACAGTGTTCTTAAGTCCCCTCTCCTACTCGTTTCAATTCGATTCTGCTTCTACTTTGTGCTAAGTGTTCTACATGCGTTCCTAATATTGGATTTCCACTGTTGTGTTTGTATATCACAGTGCTGTGTTCTTTTTTTCTTATTGCTGTTTCAAATATTTGATAAGAAGATCTCTCACCGTTTATTCAATAATCATAACCAACTTGTATTTCTTCAGGATCCGTTGTTTCCAACGTCCTTTCACTTCCCGAATACCTTTTTTTTTTTTTCCTTGATAATATATTTTCTTAATGTTACCTCCGATTTCTCTTTCACAGTTATTATGAGTAAAGAGAGACATTTTATGCAAATTGTGTATAGCATATTTTTTTTCACAATTCTGTGTAGGATTGGATAAAGAACAATTTTCTCCACCTGTGGCAAACCCGGTTTCCATCGCCACTGTAACGATCTGGTTTTATCATGTACAAAGTATTTTCTGGAGTATCCGTGGTATCACATTCTGTAATCATTTTATCGTTTCTCTTTTACTTGTTTCTGTCATTGGACTGCGGCCGCGCTGACGCACCACAATCAATCGTTTCGTTGAACAAATCGATCCCAGTTCTTTAAAATATGAATTCTGGTACTTATTCTGTTGATCGCTTTTGCCGAACCACTGTGTTAGGCGGAAATAAACAACCCAAAAGCGCTTCTAAAGCGTTAGAAATACAAACACACACACACACACACACACACACACACACACACACACACACACACACACACACACACACAGTTGAGGCCCAGTCGTTAGGGCAGCGGACTCGCGGTCGTAGGAAATGCGGTTTCGATTCCCAGACCGAGCGTTGTGAGTGTTTATTGAGCGAAAACATCTAAAGCTCCACGAGGCTCCTGCAGGGGTGGTGGCTAACCCTGCTGTACTCTTTCACCACAACTCTCTCTCACTCTTTCTTCTTGTTTCTGTTGTACCTGTATTTCAAAGGGCCAGCCTTGTCACACACTGTTTCATGCTGAATTTTCCCTGAGAACTCCGTTAACGGCACACGTGTCAGTGGAGTGGCCAGCCACTTACACATTAATTTCACTAGCAGGCTGTCGTCGTAACCGACGGAGTGCCACGATATATATAGATATATATAGTGAAAATATGTAGAAAACGTATAAAAAGGGGAAGAGAAATGCCTTCGTTTCACATGGTTTTAATATCTTTTTTATAAAATAATATATACATATTATTTTATGGATGGTAAAAGTCTCATTAAATATGCTCAACCACATGCGCACGGCACGCACAAACACACATACGCATACACACTGAATTGAATTTATGCTTTACGAGCGAGAGGTATTCATTTTTGTTTGTTTTAACAGTAGTTTGCTAATGAGATGATCTATAATATAATATAGTTTGGTGTATATTCTGAGGAATGGGGTTTAATCTAGCAAACCGTTTGTGCATATACGTGACGAATGGAGACCTATCAATGTTGCTGAAATAATACTGATACGATCTATTGTGCCATATATTGTATAATAACATTTCGGCAATGATCGGGTGAAGTGGCAATGAATCGATTGTAGTATTGTGCAACAAAGTGTGTTGCCTAGTCTATTATCATTTTGCTAAAATACACACACAGACACACACACACGCATACACACATATCGTCTTCATCACAATCATTTAACATTCGTTGTCCATGCTGGCACGGGTTGAACGGTTTGGCTAGAGATGGTAAGGTGAGGGGCTGCACCGGACTAAAGTCTGATTTGGCATGGTCTTTACGGTGGGAAGCCTTTCCTAACTCCACTAGCCTTTCCTATGTATGTATGTATGTATGTATGTATGTATGTATGTATGTATGTATGTATGTATGTATGTATGTATGCTTGCATGTAAGTATGTATGTATTTAAATATGTATGTATATATGTATATATACGACAGTCACTGTTTTCGCCTCCCAGTCCGACCCTCAAGGCATTTGTCGGCCCAAGGCTATCATAGAGGACACTTTCCTGAGGAAATATGCAATGGTATCGAGCGGGAAACCACCTAGTTGCAAAACAGGATTGTCAATCGCATAGACATGCGTACAACACTTTGTCCCTGAAGGTATTTACTCTTAACGTGTGAGGCTAAGTGTTTCTCTGTTCCCTCTTTGTTCATTTTCTTACGAGCACATTCCCATTTCACCAAAGTGTTCTTTGGAGCGCCTGCCGATTTTTCTTATTCTATTCTGGCATGTGTTGCTATTCAGTCTATATTGTCCGTGTAGCCGATAACTTTCTTTTTCGTAGTCGGGTATAATAGTGTTCATTTCTCTTTGCATTATGAGATTCTGTAATTTCCCTGTGTCTGTTTTTATTTATTCAAATTGCTTTCTTTCTTCATAAAAGAATCATTTCTGTTATCTTAATTGCATTTTGAAGGCGCACCCACTAGATAAATGCAATTATTCCTTTTGTCATTGTACAGGGTGTTCAAAAAGTCTCTCCACAGTGCATATTTTCCATCCTGACTCTCCAAGAGGTATTTCAAAACTTATTTAAAAGAGTCAACTTATGTACTAAAGTCTAATATATTCAGTTTGTAGTCTTATACCATCTTATAAATATTTTGCTACAAAATAATTACTGCGGAGAGACTTTTTGAACACCCTGTGTGCATTATGCGCGGTGGATTTTCTCTATTTTTACAAATGCTCAGTGCTTTGATATTGTTTAAATATATCTTTATATACACACGTCAAGAGCGTCGCCTAAACATCTTTCACCTGCGCTGCCTCCGAAAAATCCTCCGCATCAAATGGCAGAATCATATCCCCAACAAAGATGTCCTCAGGCAAGCAGGAATACCAAGCATGTTTGCACTCCTCACACAAAGACGTATGAGATGGCTTGGGCATGTTAGCCGTATGAAAGATGGCAGAATCCCCAAGGACATACTCTACGGAGCGCTTGCTAGGGGTACTAGGTCTGTGGGTAGACCGATCTTACGTTACAAGGATGTTTGCAAAAGGGAAAGGAAGGCCTGCAACATCAATATTAGCGGTTGGGAGGCAGTTGCCGGCAACCGTGGAGAATGGCGACGTACCGTAAAAGAGGGAATACAAAGGAGTGACAGAGAGAGAGAGAGGAGAAATGGAAAGAAAAGAAGAGACGTCAACAAGAGACTATGGCATTACAACCAGCCAGGAACAGTCTTCGCTACATTTGCGGTACCTGCCAGAAGGAGTGTTTGTACAGGATAGGACTACACAGCCACAGCATGAAATGTATCAGGACATGAAATATAAAAGCCGGACTAGACTACTTTATGCGCAACTCCATTGTCTCCCGAGACAGAAAGGATGCCAACAATATCTTTATATGAGTTATTATTACAAATCGGCTCGGAATCGCTTATGCTTTTAAATTCAGCTTCTGTTTCATATTTGCGTTTGTTTTACTGTTTCCAAGTCTTCTCTTTAAAGAAGTTAATCAGCATTGGTATCTGTATATCTATGTAACGAACCAATAATAAACAATATTGTCATGTGTTCTTCTTGTAATTGTTTTTATTTTTAGTGAACGCTAACCGTATTAATAGAAATATTTGTTGTGATTTAGCCTTTTGAGAACTCATTTCTAAAAATTGTATTATATGTGCATCAGAGAAATGTCATTAAACCACATTACGACAGTCTTAATAAACCCGAAGCAGAAAGACATTTTTCATTTTGTTTGTTACTAGTTTCGTCGACGTTTATGTATATATATGAATGTATGTATATGTATGTATATATATATATATATATATATATATATATATATATATATATATATATGTGTGTGTGTGTGTGTGTGTGTGTATGTGTGTATGTGTGTGTGTGTGGGTGTGTACGCGTGCGTGTATGTGTGCGTGTTTATGTATGCGTGTGTATATAGATATGCATCAAAAGGTATGATATGCCTAGTCCATAAAGAAGGAAATAGAATAGATCCTAAAAATTAGAGCTCTCCATCTGATTTCACATGTTAGCAAGGAACACATTGTGAGGATGAGTCTGATCATGTTCCTAGAATAAAATTTCTTGCCTAAAAACACATAACATGGTTTCCGTCTAGGAAGGAGCTGTCTCACACAGCTGCTACAGCATCATGGCTGGTTACTGAAAGAGTAGCTTAACCCCTCAAATTTGGATGTGATATATCCTAACAAAATCAATAATGGCATGATATGTCACACACACACTACGTGACCTTGGTATGGCTGGAGAACTAGGAGAGTGGCTGCATGACACTTTTAAAATATACAAATCAGACAGGCAGTGGTGTTCTCTCAAGGAGACATCAATACACAGCTGAGTCCGTCAATTAGCTCAAATGAAACCTCTATTGCTTGTGGTAGCTCTCTCAGACATCTCCTCAGCCATACAGTCAGCCACTCTCGGCAGTTATACTGATGATATAAAAGTATCACAGGCGGTTAAGGAGTCTGAAACTGCCAAAACGAATTGAATGCAACATACAAATGGGGTAATGAAAATAACAGGCGTTTCAAGCATTTTACTATCGACCCATAAACAGACTACAGCCGGAGTACTCTGGACCAGGGACTAGTGCAATCTCAGAGCCAGAATCGGTACTTGACGTGCGGAATCAATATAAGGATTTATACAACTGTGATCACCGCGGAACGTCAAATTTGTGGTGGAACTTGAGGCAAATCGGTACCAATACACAAAGAAAATACACTCGGTGAAACGGGTTGAACTAATAGATGTTAAAATAATAATAATAATAATAATGATAATAACAATAATGATAATATTAATAACATCGAAAAATACGTTAGGAATGGGAATCCAGGTTCGAAATTTCCCCAAGACACGTGATGAAGTCTGGAGGGTATATCAGCCGAAACGTTGTGTTAACAATAAAAAAAACATATATCCGTCAATGTAAATAATGTAAATAATATATATATATATATATATATATATATATATATATCTTTTGCTGGAGTACCGTTTTTCAATATGTTTGGGTTTCTTAACGAGTAAGATGATGGAGCTACACTTCGTTGTCTTTCTTTTCACGATGTAGATTCCTCTACTATCTCAGATAGAAATTTTCTTAGATACCCTTTGAAGACCTACACCTCACAGCCCTCCGCCCCAACATTCGAATCTGTCCGAAATAAAAGCAAAGTGACGAGAAAGCCTGATATGAACGCGTTTGTTGTATATGAAATTTTGAGTTGTGGATGTATGTCGGACTGTCATTTTCAACTGACGGATGGATCTGGTTACCGACCCACAATCAATTCACCATCTACCTTAGGCAGAAAGCAGCGATTAGTCTCCTTCTATCATGTCACTATGGTGACTTAAGTTATATGATGGCCAAACGCTTCTTAACCTTTGGAGTACCACTTGAAAGGCAAAGTGCAATGAAAGAGAGAAACGCTGCTTTCTAGTATTTCATTTAAAATGCTGAAAGTGTTGAAATTGGCGTTATCAAATGATAATTCTATAATTATACGGCAGTAGGTTGTCAACGACACCGGGAGACGGCATTTTCCTTGAGGATTTCAGGTTAATTACAATGTATGAGTGTGCGAATGAAAGGAGGGACTTCCTTGTATCACTCTAATGGCTGCCTTCTAATTTATGCTTCTTTATTGTTGTTATTATTTTAGTCACAATAATTATTGTGTCTTTATTGTTACTGTTGAATATGCCCACAGTTTTGTTATATTTTTTCTTCCTCATATTGTTACGGACGACTTAAGCCTATGTAGCCTTAAATGAAACGTTTATTTTTAGTTCATTAGTACCTGTATTTCATCAGAGCATTGTTAGATATCATTGCCTCTACTTCGTTTCCATATAACATTGTGTGGAACATATGTTTTTGTAACACCTTTATAACGCAATTTCCATTGTATAAATAGGCTCTGAAAGCAATAAGAGAAATGATAACTATCATTATTATTATTGTTATTATTATTATTATTATTATATTATTATTATTATTATTAGTAGTAGTAGTAGTAGTAGTATTGTTGTTGTTGTTGCTATTATTATTATTATTATTATCATTATTATCATTATTGTTATTATTATTATTAGTATTATCATTATTATCATTATTGTTATTGTTATTATTATTATTATCATTATTGTTATTATTATTATTATTATTATTATCATTATTATTATTATTATTATTATTATTATTATTATTATTATTAATATTATTATTGAGTGAGAGAGCAGTGCATGCCATCAAAGTGACACTGGGGTAAAATATACGAAGCCCAGCATACCCATCATAACTACCCGTCTGATAAGGGTACACCAGGCACATGCATCACAACCATATGTGCGCGACATGGTGATCTCATATCAAGATAAACAGCACATGACCTTGCAGGTGGGGCCCAGTTAGAATTTTCTTCAGGTCGAGTAGCCCATCCTGCTCAAAAGGTCCCTAAATAAGGGTTGCTTTAGGATGTTGAACGAAACACCTATGTTTCCAGAGGTAATTATTCAAACTCCAAAGAATCCCTCTCAACACATGGCTATGATGCTCCCCCACTACTTCTGCTCGTGATCAGAGATGCACGTATTGTCAGCCACTAAGGGACATGCTCAACTGGTTAAGGTCAAACAACTGACAAGCAAATCTGTGGTATTGAGCAGAATATTTGCTGTAGCCCATCTTTTATACCAAGACAAAACAATGTACATGATGACACTTCCAATCAGTTAAAATCAGAAGCCATGAGAGCCACTGCCTGGTACTGCATCAGGGCATTTATTATTATTATTATTATTATTATTATGATTATTATGATTATTATTATGATTATTATTATTATTATTATTATTATTATTATTATTATTAGTAGTAGTAGTAGTAGTGGTGGCAGCAAGAACAGCAATAGAAGCAGCAGCTATATTATGCATTTAATTTTAGTCTCTTATTGATTCTTAATATGTTGTTAGCGTTCACAAACACCACACTGAACAACTTTCCTCCGGTACAATCACCTTGTTGATGATTAGCCGAATACGGCGTTGTGTCTTATTTTATGTTGTATGTTGCTTCATCTCCGTTATAGCCAACCAGTGATTAATTTCAATTTGCTTCCACATAGCGCCGCACTAACACAATCTCACTTAAATTTCAATCACTGTGCTGCTTAGAGTTAGTCGTTTTCCCATTCATTTTATTGTAATTTCCTTTTGACATTTTTCGCTCAAACACCTGCTCTCATTTATGCAGCTATCTCTTATTGTAGCTCACATGCCATATACCATCATGTAGCTAATGAAATACTGAGTTTCATTTATGCAACACAAGTAATGTATTTTTTATGACCAGAGGTAAATCCAATACAGCAAAATTTCTTTACATTTCATCTATTCGCTGCATTTCATTTGTATGTTTGTTTGTTTTTGTTTTTTTTTTGTTTGTGATATCTTTCGTTTTCTCTTAATGTTAAATTAACTTCCCTTTTAATGAAGAACCTGCATATTACGGCGACGATGATCCTGATGGTGATGCCGAAGCTGATTTCGATGCTAATTGTGGTATCCATGTAAATTTATATATAACTATACACATATAAATCTAGAAACATACACACACAAACACACACACACGCACACAAACAGACACACTTACGTGCATTTGTATACATACGCATGTTTATGACATATACATATACTTATATAAACGCTTGTATCTGCATATGCATATACATACATACATACATACACACATACATACATACATACACTCACACACACGCACACACATATATATATACATACATACATACATACATATATACATATATATATATATACATATATGTCCTTTTCTAAATGTTAAAATCTTATTTATTATACCAAAAATATCGTAATACATAAATTTTGTTAAATTCGGATATACATTATTTATTATACAAAAAAATTATAGTAATATATAAATTTTGATGAATTTAGATACACATTCCCCACCCCGTACGCTTAATGCCTATTTAGATTTCATTTTTACCTCTTTTGTTTTCTATTTTCGGCCCCTTTTAACTGATAATAATAAAATAGTTTATGTCACCCATATCCTTCCACTTTCTGGACATATGCCTCTATCTTACTGACATCTTCTGAGACATGTTTCTTCATGTGTCATAGCGAAATTATAGCAAAAAGTAAAATAGGAGGAGGTAAGAGTATCTGATATCAATTTATTTATCATCAGCAGCTACAACTTTACTGTCAATTCCAAGTAGTTTAAATTCTTAGTGGACGTAGGATACTAGCTGCATTGGCTCTTTTGATTGGGATAAGGAGAAAGATAAATGTAGCTATGTTACGATCTCTTGACACCCATTGTTCTTCTCTTCTGCCACTCCAGATTATAGTTGGGGTATTTTCACCCTAAGTTCATTCTGCTACAATGATAGCACCAGGCACGTGATTCTTTTATTCGCTAGTTCTGATGAAAAAATTTGCTAAAAAAATTATAATGGACTATCCTGTATGTTGAAAACCTATATGGTGTTATGCGTCCCATGAAAGTGGTGCATTTCAAATTGATGTAATCTTGCATTGATCGATTAAATGGAGCCGCCTGAAACAGCCGTAATGCACTAATACCTTGACATCCTTGTTACTTATTTGCTATATATATATATATATATATATATATATATGGGGGATAGTATTGTTTTATGCTTTCATCCTAGAGGCTGTGGCTATGCTAGGGAACCATTAATATTATAAGGCTTTCAAAGGTTAATATTTTGTGATTGGCTTTGGTTAAGGAAGAAGTTCAATACTGCTGCCCTCGATAATACCCATCCACAAAAAAGAAAATTATTCGCTACACGGACAATACAGACTGAAGAGCAACACATGTCAGAATAGAATAAGAAAGATCGGCAAGCACTCCAAAGAACACTTGTCTGTTTGTGTGTGTGTGTGTGCCTGTATTTGTTCCATCCATCGCTCGAAAACCGATGTAGGTGTGTTTAGGTCCCCGTAACTTAGCGGTTCGGCAAAAGAGACCGACACAATAAGTACTAGGCTTACAAAGAATAAGTCCCAGGGTCGATTTGTTCGACTAAAGGCGGTGCTCCAGCATGGACACAGTCAAATCACTGCAACAAGTAAAAGAATAAGAAAAAATACATACATGCATCTATCTATCTATCAATCTGTCTGCCTGCCTGTCTCTCTCTCTCTTCGTCTTTGCCTCTGCCTCTGTCTCTCTCTATATATATATGTGTGTATATACATACACACACATACACACACACATATATTTATAGGCATATATGTATATCTAGAGTCACATACATAGATGATGCATAAGTACTTACGCATATATATGCATATAAATGAAGGTGAACTAAAGATAACCACTTAAGGATATTAGAATGAGAAGCAGCGAAAATAACGAAGGAACAAAAATGCTGTACCTGTCACGGTTTTTGATAATGGTGCTGTAACCTTGACAAGTGACAGGAAGTTATTTTGATGAAATACCTCCATAACAATTCCAGTTTAGTGGAGCCTCAAAATGAAAGGATGGTGATGATGATAATAGAAACAATGAGATGACGTCGATGATGTTGACGATGACGGTGACTATGGTGGTGGTGATAATGATGATTATGATAATGATGATGGCGATAATCATGATGATGACAACAACGACGATCAAGACGATGGTGATGCCAAAGTATGACAAAGACGAGAACAACGATGACGACGATGAAAACAATGATGATGACTATGATGATAATGAAGATGATGAAGATGAAGATACTTATTTTATCGGTATTTTGGCGAACCACTAAGTTACGGAGACGTAGACACATTAACACCGGCCGACAAGTAATGGTGGGGGACAAACACATGCATATACACACTCACGCCTGCACACACACACATATACGATGGGCTTCTTTCAGTTTCCATCAGCTAAATCCACTCAAGGCTTTGGTTGGCCCGAGGCTATGGTGGAAGACACTTGCCCAAGGCGCATCACAGTGGTACTGAAGCCGGAGCCATGTGATTGGGAAGCAAACTACTCATCGCACAGCCACGACCGCTCCTAAAAGTTCTTAAACATCAGTTACATGAGAGAAAAGTCACTTCACGATTTCACTTTGTATTTATTTTAAATGTTTTCATATTCCTTACCTTCGCACTTTTCTTCTCTCTTTGTCTTAAATATATCCGTTCTCAAACAGGTACTTCAAATACATACGACCATGAACCTTTTATAAAACTTTGTAAATTTTATCTTTCATGTAGTACATTGTCATCTTTTCCCAATTTGGACGTAGTGCTTTCACCACTGTCTTTATATCAAACCTTATTTTGAAGGAAACTGCAGAAATCCCGTAATAAGATATTTGGTTTCTTCAACTTACCAGGTGTTATAGAGAGCAACATTGTGAGAAGTTAAAAGGAGGTCTGTGGATGAATGTATATTATTTTTATGTTGAAGATTCCTAAGTATCGAAATATTCCGGTTGCGTTTGGGTTCCCTTTACATTAGGTGTAATACGCCGTTTTGAAAGAATACTGCGCAATAAAACTGATAGTCTTTTGCAGTGTAGTACGATGTCTGTGTTTCCTTCTATCACATACCTATCTAATTTGATGCTTCTAGCTTCCATTTTTTTAAATGTGCCTTCTGCAATAATTTGGCTCTGATTGTCATGAGATTCTATCTGTATGACTGTGGAGCAATTGCAATAACCTCACTACGGCTACACGTCCACAACCTGTAGAATTATTCCTTGTTTAAAACGGGTAGCCACCATTAGTATGCAATAAAAACAGAAAGAAGCAAATGTGAGCTTTGTGGGGTCGCTCGACCAGCTAAAATAGTAACTAAATCTAACTTTAATTACACACTATCTGTTTTTACGGGGAATGGAATATCATGTTAGGCATTCCTATTTATTCCTAGGAATAACGGTTTGATCATGGTTTGAATCTTCATGATTAAAGATTCGTTTCATCAAGAATAAACTTATGTCAAACAGCAAGAAGAACATCAAAAACAAAAACAAAATAATTATTACTTGTACATTCTGTATAATAACTATTATGAAAAGGAAAGTTTTCTTTGCTCTGTTCGTGTTTAGCAATAGTTAAAAATCAAAGTGGAACAGAAAATCATATTTCAGGTTATTCACTCTTAGTATTTGGTTTTGAAATTTTATGTATCCTGAGTATAGCACAAAACTCTGTCAGCTATTTTGAACTTGTGCTATGTTTACATTTGTATCCTCATTATTTACCAATCGATTTTCAATCGACAGCAAGTGAGGCTGCATACCTTTGATAACTATTTTATAGTGGTCAGGTTTTATTATTTCTGGTTTGCGTCCCATAGTCTGTGTCAGAACGTTGCAACATAGTAGCAATATTTATAGCCTAATAAACATTTATGCTCCTAACGCCGCTGTTATCTTACCTTTACCACGACGGCAATAGTTTCCATGAACACAAAAAGCAGGTATTCACTCACAATGTTTACATTCAAAACAAGGAGACAGTCTCTAGGTGGACGTTTACTTTGCTAGGTATTCTTTTTTTTCGTCTACTTGTTTCATGCATTTGACAGCGGTCATGCTGGAGCACCGCGTTTAGTCGAACAAATCAAACCCAAGACTTATTCTTTGTAAACCTAGTACTTTTTCTATCGGTCTCGGTTGTCAAGCGATGGTGGAGGGGAGACAAAGACACACACACAAATACATACCTTATATATATATATATATATAATGTATATACATACATATATATATATATATATATATATATATATATATATATATACACACACACATTATATATATAATGTATATGTATATATAATATATATATATAGCAAACTTGGTGAGAGTGATGAGGAATGTATTTCGCACTTGTGACTATGGAATTGGAAAGACGTATATAACACTTCATCCACCGCATGCAGTTCTCTGACTACAACCAAAGGGACAAAATTAGAATGTACAAAGAAGCCAGGGCTAAGTACAAAGCCACCATATCGCACGCACACATCATCATGCAAGTAGTTTATAATGCCCAATAGTGACAGATATTTAATTCAATCTACGTTGCAAATATTTCTTGGGGATATACAATATATCCAGCAATTTCACTTTCAAGCAATCAGATAAAATTAATGCGGGTTTGTAACAGACTAAAAGCTGAATTAAAGTGATTGGACTCATATCAGAAACAAAATTATGTAGACGGAGTGGAGGAAACTGGAAAATGGTATTTTCTTTACACAACATTATTGTTCTAAATTCTAAATTTTGGCCGGAGTTAACCGTGTCGTTTAACCTTTTTGAGACGATAAAATACCGAGATTGATGTACCGACGTATGCTTTTCTCGAACTTTCAAACGCCCAAGTTAGGAATCCTGATTTACTAAACCGGGTGGAATGTTCATAGCGTATATAAATCGTTTCAATATTTAATCTAGTGTTCTGATAGGTTGACCACGAACTTTTCAAGGTCACTGTCCATAAAGACACGACGGAGACCCAAATAAGTTTCAGTGATAACACAGAAGAGAATTTCACTAATGTCTTTTATATTTGGAGAAGGCGAGATGATACATTGTTTGGATGCAGTGAGAGATGACAAGCAGTCACAATTTGACCTTTGCTGGGTGGGATACACTGCATTGTTATTTCAGCAGTTCTAGTCGAAAAGGATAATATCTTCTCAAAGGTACGTCACCAAGTCACTGCCGTTAGTGGACACAAAGTTTTGATAAATAAATGTTTTTGTAGTTTATGAAGCCACATTTCTTCGGTTTTATTCGTATTCAATTCTTTCATCACCATTGATGCACTGATACACATACATTAGATTGACAACAATTGTACTCCTACAGAATAAAATATTGCAAATTAAGATAGGCACAATGAAATACAATAGTCAGAAATTAGTTTGGTTGGATCAATAAGTTTTCATACGAGATGTGAGCAAATTTAAATATCTTATACATTACAAATGTATAAAAGGATATATAGAAACATACACATAAGCACAAGCACGTATATGTAAATATAGACACATACATATATGAATATGTAAGTATCTACGTGTGTCTCCACTAGATTATTCTATATCCTTAGTTACATGTTTACACACACACACACACACACACACACACACATACACACACACATATATATATATATACATATATGTATGTATGTATGTATATATATATATATGTGTGTATATATATATATATATATATATATATATATATTCGTGTATATATACGTAAATATATATGTGTATGTATGAATAAATTTCATATGAATTAATATACATATGCAATATTCATATGTTAGTATTAATACACACAAACACACACATCTATTAATATGTATATTTCTATGCGTATAAAAATAAATACGTATATCTATATATAGGTGATCTGTGAGTGATTGAGTGAGTGTGTGTGTATGTATGTTTATATATGAGAGCCTGTGCTTATCTGATAGTCTAAAATAAATTGAATTTAAAGTTAAATCCTCTCATGCGAGAGGATTTATCTGATTTCATGTCTACCATATTGTAATAATTCTAAATCGGTTATCTAATTTCTTATTCATTCATCGATTATTCTTTCTTTAGATGTAGTTTTCGAACAATTCATAGACATTTCAATTTCATATCCAATTTTCTGTCGGTATTCTAGGAGACATTGATTTAATGAAGCTTATCTACCTTTAAGCATGATCATATACATCTGAAGTGAATGAGTCGACATGGAGCCTTTACATGGTGGATTGATCTGAGAGAAACAGGAACCAAATCATCCTAAATCGTACCTTACTGTCTTAGGAAATAAAGGTCACTCAGGATAATATTATATTAAATTCATTAATTTAGAACAATTCAAAGACGAGATGGTCTTGGATGGAAAGACTTTGAGATTGACAACAACAACAACTAGGTAGGTAATTAATACAGTCAGCACAAATAAGCCGCGAGTATTATGTTTCCCTGACGTATTAGCTAATATACATGATTGATTTATATTAAGAAAGATATCCAAACTTCTTCGGTCAATGAAATCGTCCACGTCAGCATATTATCATGCTTAATTTTCGCTCAAATGCATAGTGGATAATAGGGTGGAAAGGCATCAAACAATTTCATTTCCTTTCTTAAATAACTTTATTAATTTCGCAAACCAAAACTTAGTGAATTTGTGACATCTTAGAGAATATAATTTCTCTTTATCTGCACCCTTATATCTATATAGATTGCAATTGTTCAATGGTACTTCTGCCCTTACTCAAAAATAGCAGTGAAACAGAAATACGCGCGGCTGACACCAGCGATCGTAAATCAAGAACATATCAGATATCAATTTTCTCATGTAGACTGACAAAAATGCTTAACGATTGGAATGCGTTAAATACCAGGTATGACCAATCACTGGAGTTTGAATAACAATAACCATTTTAAGTTTCGTTGATCAAAGTCTTGATAAATAATTCTTATGTGCGAATGAGGGGGAAATTCAAAAGATAATTTATATCTAAAATAGTTATGATATTCTTTTGCATTTTCCAAATATATATATATATATATATATATATATAGGGGAAAGTAAGAAGGAAAATAAGTGAAAATGCATA
>NC_042999.1:146704317-146706817 GCF_006345805.1 Octopus sinensis
GTCATGCGGTGGGACTGAACCAGGAACCACGTAGCTGGAAAGCAAGCTTCTTGCTACACAGGCACAATGCGCCTATATTGAAATTTTTAAGAAATGGTTTTGGATTCCAGTAGGTTCGACTTTAATTGTAGTACTCAATACTGCGTGCCATTCCTTTTGTCCACACTAGCATTACTATATATGTATACGCTGTCTCCAATCAACCATCAAGATTGATGCGTCTGACAACGCCAACGAAATATTTTGTAATATGGAGCTTTTGAGTTTGTGCGTGTGCGCTCACGCGCGCATGTATATATGTTATGCATGTATGTGTGCCGCTGCATGTATATATATGAACGCATACATATAGCGGCGTGTCGTTTGAATCAACGAAACCTACATCGCCATTGCTAGTACTAGTTTACCAACTACTCACGTAGCAACTCTAAAAAACTTTGAGTCAAGGACAACAGTGCGATTATTCACGCTTACTCTGTTCGTGTGTTCTATGGTATTATGTGCTTAGTATGTAGCTTTTTTTCATTAAGTAAAGGGTAAGAACAAATATAATGGTATTACTATTATCATGTGCTTAATATATATTTTTAAAAGTAAGAAATAAGAACAAACATACAGAAATTACTATGAGAGTTGAAAAAAGCCACTTTTCGTTACTCCATCATGACTCTTTATTTCAAGAGCGAAGTGATTAAAAGGCAATAATATGCACCGTAAGTAATTTCCTGTTATTCATTCCGCCTTGCTTATTGACGCCATATTGTATGAAAAAAGAAATAATAACGAATGATAATAACAAAAGTCGCAAAAAAAGAAACGAAAAATACACTCAGTCGTTCCAACTCTTTTATTTATTGTAGAATAGCTGAATAATATTTCCAGTTAAGATTGTTTTATTACCTTTTTGTTATTTGTATCACTGCCATAAAGAACACAACCGTAAACGGAAATTAACTAGATCGCGTTTGTCATTAAATATATTAATGTTTATCAGAAAAGTTTCGTGATAATATTAATTTCTTTCATGAAATCAAGGCTTCCCCCTCCATCGCCAGCAGGTCGAACAGAAGAACTATTGTTAAAATGTTCGCACATTTCACACTCTAAAACTTAGGTGTGATCTGAAAAAGAGCAAAATACGCTTGAATTGGGAATTGTGAATCGAAACTGGAAATTATTTCAGCTCTACGACTGTCATTTCAGACGTGTGGCTTCTTATTCATGTACACAAAGATGCATATTTTTGGTTAGATTAATTTTAAATGGGAAGTTGTCATATTTCTGCATTTCAAAAGGGCATCAGTGGTGCTTACATCTCTTATTTGAACACCCATGAGGGAGAGTACCAAATAACGATTTCCTGTATAGTAAATTTCGCCAACCTCAATACTTTTTTAGTGGGTTTGAATCTGCTATCATATCAATGTTGGTCCCTCAATCCGTCATTTTCTTCAATTTCACCGCGTTAAACAATAAAAATGTTGTTTCCCATCCCTAGGCATAAGGAAGATTACTGTCGATTACTGGTACTCTGTTGTGTCGTCTTTTAGCTGTGCTTCATTTTATCGTTCTTTACTATATTTTAGGCACAAGGTCCGAAATGTTGGGGAAAGGGGCCAGTCGATTAGATCGACCCCGAAAGGATGAAAGGCAAAGTCGACCTCGGCGGAATTTGAACTCAGAATGTAACGGCAGACGAAATACCTATTTCTTTATTACCCACAAGGGGCTAAACACAGAGGGGACAAACAAAGACAGACATAGGTATTAAGTCGATTACACCGACCCCAGTGCGTAACTGGTACTTAATTTATCGACCCCGAAAGGATGAAAGGCAAAGTCGACCTTGGCGGAATTTGAACTCACAACGTAACGCAGACGAAATACCGCTACGCATTTCGCCCGGCGTGCTAACGTGTCTGCCAGCTCGCCGCCTTCCACTTCATTTTATCGTCCTTTGAGGGATGGAAAGCATCGTTCCACTTATCTGCATTGAAACAAATAACTGAAATGAATGTAACTAAATGAAACAAAGAAAGTTGTTGCTGTAACGATTTTGTCAATTCACGGCACGGAGTTACATAAAAAATAAAATGTGGCAGCTACATAACTACAAAATATATCTGAAAAAATGAGCACAGCCACTGAAGAAATTCACATCATCTGGCAGGATTCGAACTTAGCGAGATGTATAATAAAATTAAATTCTGTACAGATATTTGATTGTTCTACATTAAGTTTCTTCGAAAAACAACTCATATCAATAGGAAACCAATTGTTCAGACAACAACGGCGGTGCCTACAATTGCAGAACACAGAATTTGAACAAAACTTCAGGAACAGCAGCCGCAGCAGTAGTAACAATGATAGAGTATTGCAGTTGTGTGTGTGTATTTAATAAAATATAGAAGATTCAATTTAGAAACATATAATCAATTTATTTATATTGCATTTCTAGGAAGTATTTGAGACAAATTCCCGATGTAATCTTAGAAACGAA
>NC_042999.1:146714317-146726817 GCF_006345805.1 Octopus sinensis
GGTGACTAGGTTACAGACAGATTTCATTCGGGTCTTGCGATTTCGTTACTGCTAGAATTTCCATGAACATATATAAGGCTAGAAACTTAACTATACATCTATAAACTAGAGTCTAATAAACTTCTACAGAAACAGGCACGGACACACATACACACACGCCTCAAACACACACAAACAAAAGTGATAAAACATATTAAAATGAACGGTTACATGATTTGCAGAAAACCGTCCGACATCGAGAATCGCAGCTATGCTCACTCTTTCAATGTACGCAATGCAAAAACTTCCAATGCGACATTTGAATAAAACTGTACATCGTAGGACAAGATTAGACATTACGAATAGAATGATACTTATATTAAATCACCTCGGAAAGTTAGCTGTGTATTTTTACATGTGTAGTGGGATGAGGTCACATAATTTTGAATACGTGAGAATGAAGCTGAAATGTTAACTGCAACTGGAACTACATTTTGATAGATATGCGTTGTACACCAAAAGAAACATTTCAATCGCATCAAAGAAGAGAGAAAGAGAGTAACAGGAAAAAGAGAGAAAGTGGAGAACAGACAGAGAGAGAAAGAGAGAGATAGACTAGAGTGAAGATGAAGCAATCTTCATTTTTGATATAAATATGACATATTTTTCATACACATGAGAATTCGTAATGACAAATATATAATATATATACCTATAAATTTGTAGGGTGGTGAAAATGATAGCGACTGAAGTAAGATTTCAACTCACAATATTAGGAGATTTGCAGTGATATTTCGGCAAATGCCTCGTTGTCGATAAACCTGTGAAAAATAACTGACAAATCTACGTCAAATTATAGTCTAAGAAAAATAGTTGATTGATGTTGTCCGACATAAACTATCTTGGACATGAAAGAGATGGTCACGGCTGAAACGCCTTTGATTCTTGATGAGCTTCATTAGAATTGATAGGAGGAAATAACAAGAGCAACAACATCATCAACAACAACACAACAACAAAATAAACCAGCGGTGTACTATTATTTGTGAACTTCTCCAGGAGTCAGCAATACATTCCAATATTGAAACTGAGAAGCCAATTTTTTAATATATATATATTACTTAAAATTAAATATTTCCTGAGAGTCGTAAATAGCTAATCCTGCAAAGATTGCATTCTTTCATAACAAACAAAACTGAATAAACAAAGAAAGAGAATAAAGTCTGAAACATCTAACCGAAGTTGTACCTTTCTCTGTTAAACTGGGTTTAATTGCGTACTTTACTTCGATATTTTGTCGTGATAGAACAGACTTCATGCTTTTTTGTGAGTGTTTCGTTTGTGTTTCAGAGGAAACCCGTTAAACGTAATTGCCTGTAGGTTCACACAGTAGTAGAGACAAATACGCCCTCATATATGATACATAACTCTTTATTTTCTGTATCACCAAAAAAATTTCATTTTGTATATATTAATCAGTAACAATCATGTGATACAGTTCTATATTTAAGAGATGAGGAATTATGTACATTAATTACATTATTTACATTCGACGGATATTTGTCCTCATCTCGTTTGTTGTTAACACAACGTTTCGGCTGATATACCCTCCAGCCTTCTTCAGGTTTCTTGGGGAAATTTTGAACCTGGGTTCTCATTCCTAAGGTATTTTCCGATGTTATTAGTATTATTACTATTATTATTTTATTATTATTATTATTATTATTATTATTATTATTATTATTATTATTATTATTATTATTATTATTATTATTATTATTATTATTCTATGTTTGACTTTTGCTTTATGTCTGTACAAGTTGGCTCCAAGTCTCACCCAGAGACCTCAAGAGACAACAGGCTGGAAGTTCACATTGTTGTTATGCCTGGTGTGCCATATATATATATATATTTGGTGTTGTAATAGTGAATGTCTAATACATAGATTTAGAAAAAAAAAGTTTGTTTTAAACCTTAGGATTACATAGAAAGTATTTTGCGTAGGATATGAGCAGTTCCCATGAGCACTATATTTTGAATTTCTGCCATTTTGGGGTTTCCTGGTTTTTGAGTTAGGTAGCAATCAGCCCCTTTCGCTATCATTCCCAGGGCACCTATGACAACAGGTATTGTTTTAGTCGTCAGGTTCCACATTTTTGTAATTTCTATTTCAAGATCTTTATATTTGCTCAGTTTTTGGTAGCTCTTGACAGATACGTTTATATCGATTGGGACAGTCATATAAATGAGGAGGCATGTTCTTTGTCTGAAGTCTTTCAATATGATGTCTGGCCTATTTGCATCTATCTTTCTGTCAGTTTGAATGGTGAAGTTCCAGAGGAGTGAGATATGGTCATTTTCAAGCACTGGAGGTGGATTGTGTTGCCACCAGTTTTTTTCATGGGGCAAATCCAGGTTTTTGCAAATTACCCAGTGAATATATTGTGCAGCTCTATCATGCCTGTTGAGGTACTTTGTATGCGCTAGAAGACTGCATTTGGAGACAACATGATCAATGGTTTTTATTATTATTATTATTATTATTATATTATTATTATTTTATTATTATTATTATATTATTATTATTATTATTATTATTATTATTATTATTATTGCACAGGTCACTGTTTGGAATCGAACTCAGAATCCTTGGGGTTAGTATGTCAATAATGTAAATCAAGTCATACTTCCTAATAGTCTGTGTATTTTATGAACCAGTTGCAATTACTAAGCTGCTACACGATTTTTCTTCGATTTTACCAAAGAGCGACTTGTTCAATAGATATATTTGATTGATCGCAAAGAAAAAAAATTATCTATTGACATAAACCTATTTGAAAATATCTACTTGAATTAGATAAATGATTAGGTGTAGGAATTTTAAATAACCGTGTCCTAATACTAACGACATTGCACAAAATTTTCATCACTTTGAGGTTGATATAATGAATGGAACTAACACAATTGGATGAATTATAAAAAGGCAGACTTGTGTTATACGTGAAATCAGGCTGTGTGTGTGTCAATGTTCTGCTTCATCAAAGAGCGACGAGTCAACCTAACAAAGCATCGTTAGACAGCGTCGTCGTGATCATCATCATCATCATCATCATCGTCGTCGTCGTCGTCGTCATGATGATGATGATCATCATCATCGTCATCGTCATCGCCATCAGTGTCGTCATCGTCGTCATTCCCAATCCCATTTCACAGCAATGAAAATATGCACGACCACATCAAAGACTTCTTTTCTAACAGCTAACTGCACACATACACGCATACACACACACACATGCACACACACACACACACACACACACACACAAACACACACACGCACACACATACACACAACATTGCAACAATTTCCTGCATTAAACCTAATGATATTCGAAAATGTAATACGTAATGTGACTGGATAAAGATATAAAAAACATTTAACAGAATCCCGATTACGTCTTACTTTGCACAAATATTACGGAACTGAATGCTGTGGTCAATAGAATTCCTGACATTCCCGCATTGATCTCTTCGATGGCTAATCAATCCCGCTGCAGATGTGCATGTTTTGAATCATAGGTGATAAGCAAGAGTAGTAAAGTCATTTATCCAAGATGCTTCGCGCTTCGAGATATATTTCTGAAGCGAAATTCTTATTCACTCAGTTATACCAGCGTCCATATAACCATGTGTGCTCCAACGAATATTCGTGTTGGATATTGAACTACGTATATAAGTAAGTGTGAGTGACTGTGTGTGTGTGTGTGTGTGTGTGGTGTGTGTGTGTTTGTGTCTGTGTGTGTGTGTGAGTGTTATGAGTTTCGTTGTCGAATGATATTAGATAACTATGAATGGAGTTTAATTAACTCATTCACAATATCATTCTAATACCGCTAAGTTAATAACATTACCTAGGTTATAGCTTCCGTGACGCCTGTAATTTTCGTTTCCCTGCTACGGCTGTATGAAGCTGTTGTTGTTGTTGGTTTTGTTTAGGTCAATCATAAACACTCCGCCTATGACCATTCCATCTTAAGTGTCATCTAGATCTACGTTTTCTAATAAGTACTTTTTATTTTTAGACGGTACTTAGGGATCGGATCTGAGAGAGATCTGGTTGCTATTTCCCTCTGTGTGAGCGACCATATAAAGGTTTCATCGTATATATTATTTGTCTATGTTTTAATGTTCATTGATCATGAGTTGATTCGCTCAAACAAATCTGTTTCAAATGTTTTATGAGATATAATTATCTTAACATACATATAAAAGTACATGTTAGCATTCGATCTTTTCTCAATACCTTAATCATTTCCTGTGGAAATCATTATAGAAACAAGCAGATGATTATAGTTTAAATCAATGGTAAATGCTACGGAATGTAGATTCTACGCAATATTCGTCTAATAATAATATTGAAATAGCTCCAAAGTATACTCGTGTTAGATATTGAACTAAAGTAAGGTAAATTCTCATAAATTATGTCACAAATCAACAACACCATCCTATGAAATCTAAAACTCGCAAAATACATATTCTATTATTTCACTGATGAACTCATTAAATTTCAGACTTTGTATCTTAGTATATGTGTTTCACACACATACTTCAACGGGGAGGTTGGCGTGCAAAAACTTCACATCTAAATTGAAATTCCTTTATACCCCAGCTGTAATGTGAGGCAGGTAAGCGTTATGTCTTAGGTTATCATAAACTATCAGATCAGTACTAAGCTCCAACTGAGATTTATAATTACGTTACAAAACCCATCGCATGATATTGCTTTGTCATTGTCAATAAATCTTTCTCTTTTTAACGGTAACTAAATATTTGATATTTTCATGGGGAAAATAAATAGCTACGAGTATCGCCGTGATTAATATAAAATAACATCAAACAAGTGTTGCAGCGATGTTATGCTGCAAGCCTTCAAAGGGCTTTTGCCGCCTTTGACAGAATACTTCTGTGAATGGAATGCCCTAGTAAATTTTAATTGTCGAAAATGCATGTTTACGGTATTAGTATGTGGGAACATTCTGTGCAAATCTAAATTATATTTGTATATCGATTTTGTGGACTTGGACGTAACATGAAGTAGCGGCTAAAATACAAGACATCTAAGCAACTAATCAGGTTGCACCATTGTGGAGGCATGATAGGTAGTATACGCTATAGTTCGATCTAGATCCATCCATTGTATTCTTAGATTTGAGGAAATTTTGTTCTCTCATTAAAGAGAAGGCTAATAATCTGTGCGAAATGATACAATAGTGTTTTGATTTCTGTTGTAGAGTGAAACAATTAGATGTATTCACTTATATTTTATGTTCTTATTTCAGGGATTACGTCAACAGCCCTTTTTGTATTCGTCTATAAACAAGACCATTAACAGTACTTGAAGACAACCACACACTCGTTTATAGAATTAGTTTGGATGCGTACGCTTATCATTTCTTCGAAATCGAGAAAAATTCAAATTTACTTGCCTAATGAATTGTGACCCAATTAATAAGTCATTATCTATTCGTAGTGACAAATTGTTAAGAAAACTATGAGTTTCACTTCATCATTGACAAGATAAATGAAGCAGACAATAACAATGAAAAAAGATAATAATGAATCAATTACAAACACAATCATCAGAAGCAGGATATAATGAATATATGGAAATTGTAAAAAAGTAGATTGTAATTGCTGACAGAGTTTGAAATCGTCAACATTCTCAAGAAGCAAAGAAAGCAAGTTTGTCGGGAAGCATTCATTATATTTCCGAGTACTGTAGATGCATTCAATTCCAACTGGATGTTATTTTACTTCAAAATAGAAGCAATAATCTTGGAGAAAATTGTTCATTCATTTATGTATGATTTATATGTTTCAGTTGGGTATGATTTCCATGCGCTAGTTGGAAAAGGAACATAAGCGAATCAATTACGTTTAGATGTATTTACATTCTCTTTCTATAAGTAGGCCCGCGGGAAAAGCAAACTCCCAGACTTATAAAAAAACCCAAGCCTTTAGTTTATTGAGATAAGGTCACATTTGTCAATGACTATAAAATATATATGCATTTAATGTTTACCAAAAGTCCTTAATCATAAAATACTTTTGCAATACATATTTTAATTCAGACACTTAGTAGTACTCCATATTTCATTTCAAAAGCATTATATTATAGTAATAATTCAACGATCGACCGGTCTATTTAGAACACGGGTGTCCCAAAATTAATATTTAGAGAAAGTACGGTGTCTGCCTTTCACAGTAATATAGCATTCTAATCCAGGCTTCTGAAACTTTAAACAAATGTTCTGACTGCTTAAATTTTTGTAGACTTGTGATCAATATTTATGGAGAAATTAAGGCGGCCAGCAGGCAGAATTCTTAACAAAACGCTTAGCGGCATTTCGTCAGTCTTTACTTTGGGGGTTCAAATTCCACCGAGGTTGGCTTTGCCTTTCATCCTTTCGTAGTCGATAAAATAAGTACCAGTTAAGCACTGGGGTCGATATTATCGACTTACTCTGCCCCAGAAATTGTTGGGTTTGTGGCAGAATTGAAAAGCAATACTTATGGAGAAAATTCCAACTATCGCTGGTTTTCATATTTTATTTCCTGAATCCCAACCGCAGTGTTTCAATTATAACGCCTGTACATTTATGGGAAGATTGAGTTAAACCTATATTCAGAAAAATTGTTTCATTAAAAGTATACTATTGAATATTCATCGAAAATAAGATTCTATAAAGAATAAATCTTTCTCCATTTACAAGGTATTTTGTATATGAAATAGGATGGATAAAAATATTACTGGTTTTCCCACTTGAATATATGAAAATAGTTTGTATTCTTGAAGATGATAATCAAAATACGAAACGTTTACGAGATGATTCTTTAGCCAATTAATCGAATAACGGTTACATAAAAATCAATCGTATTTCGATATTGTTTAAGAATACTACTTATAAAATGCCATGGCGCCATAATTTGTGAGTTATAAGAAGAATTAGAATAATGAAACGCAGATTTGCAAATTCTGAAGCTTCGATATCTAATCAAACAAACTCACTCATTTGAAGCAGGGGAATGGAGCAAATTACTGCTGTATAAGATAGATTTCCCTGTAGTATTTCTTCTGATACTATGCGCTCTAAGTTCAAACAGACAAGAAGCGATAAAGACACTATTTGACGTAATCAATACTACCTCATTTAAGAACTCAAGCGTTCACTAAACTGTAAAATCAGTTATGCTACTATCAGTACCAGTCAAAGGCTGAGGCCACGCTGGGGCACCTCCACTAACATCTACCAACCGGCATTATATAATAACATGAAGATGAAAATTCCATCCCAGGAATACAGATCGTGATCTTAAGAGACATGTGATTAGGAGAAACGCGCGTAGCAATGCGTTTTATTGTTTATACATTCCACCCAAGGATTACTGTTATTATTACTATGCATATACACACACTTAATACCTTAATGTTTCTTTTTTAAGCTGGGTAACGTTAATCTCAGTTTCATTTTAAACAAAAGAATTGTGTACAGTAAATATAGTTCTACAAGATGAGAGGTAACACATTGACATCGAATTTTCCTAGCTTTAGTGAAAGCATCTGATGAAAGCTCGAAGGGCCGAAACATTGAAGTCACCTGCACACTTCTTCACGTAAAAGTATAATATAGATACATATACCCACCTACATATATTTTGTTTATGTATGTATGTATGTATCCTTGTATGTAAGTATGTATGAATGTATGTATATATGTATACATTTATGTATGCATGTATGTATGTATGCATTTATGTATGTATGCATTTATGTATGTATGTATGTATGTATGTATGTATGTGTGGGTGCCTTGTGACTTTGTGCAGAAAGAAACACGAGGTTTTATTTTAATGGGCAAATCTTTTACGTCATAGTGATTTGATTTAGCAAATATTTCAATAAAAGTTTCCATAACTTTCTGTCGCTTGTTGATCGGTAGGTAAGTGGTTCATAGAATCTAGCAGTCAAAGTAAAAGTAATTTAATGATCACTCATTTCACGAGAGTCATTAGTGCGACTGATATACTTTGGTCTATTAACGACGAATATCAAAAGCACATTTGTCAAATATACGCTGATTTAATTAACTTCTCTCTTATTCAATTACAGTTAGTCCGCACAAATAATCAGTTTGCAATAATGACAATGCGCGATAGCATTAAGAGTGTGTTCGGAAATAAAAATAATACTAATCACAAAGACTAACAGTAATGTCTTTTATAGTAGTTGCCTGGGCAGTAAATGAGTGATATTATAAACCTCTAACATAGAGGAGATGTCTACACTGATTTCATGACAAACAAGAGCACTCAGAGAACGCAAACCTCCGCTATGGCAAAACCAACGTTCTCTCAACGATTAGCCAGAGATGATCTTTTAAATGAAAATATCTTAAATAAATTCTACTGCTCTCACAAACGAGAATATTACAAATGAACCCGACCGCTCTCAAAAATTAAGAAAAAACTGAATCCAGAATCTTTGTCCGGTACCGGATCAATCCCAAAATCTAACCGGCTCGTGCCAGTTACGAGCTCAGACATCCCTGAAAGTTTCATCCGAATTCATTCAGTGGTTCTTGAGATATCTTGTCCAGGGATAAGCAAACAAACACGAGTGAAGCAATACCCCCACCCCTTCGCTAAGGTGGAGGTAATAATAGTGGAATGAAAAGAGCACAGAAGTGGATGTGCACACACTCCAATAGTCAAAGAGAGAGAGAGAGAGAGGGTGTTAGTGAAAGTGAGAAAGAATGTGTGTGTGAAAAAAAGATAAACATAGTGAAAGAGTGGTTCTCCATATGCGGTCGCTGCTCATATGTATATCAATATATTTCCTGTCAAAATCTGATTTTTTACCATTTTTAAAATCCTCATGCCGATATCTCCTTACAAAAAGCATATATATAGTACAAGTTCGAACTATTTATTTGGAATATATATATATATATATATATATATATGTGTGTGTGTGTGTGTGTGTGTGTGTGTGTGTGTGTATACTCTCTTTACTCTTTTACTTGTTTCAGTCATTTGACTGCGGCCATGCTGGAAAACCGCCTTTAGTCGAGCAACTCGACCCCGGGACTTATTCTTTTTGTAAGCCCAGTACTTATTCTATCGGTCTCTTTTTGCCGAACCGCTAAGTGACGGGGACGTAAACACACCAGCATCGGTTGTCAAGCCAATGCTAGGGGAACAAACACAGACACACAAACACACACACATACATATATTTATATACATATATACGACAGGCTTCTTTCAGTTTCCGTCTACCAAATCCACTCACAAGGCATTGGTCGGCCCGGGGCTATAGCAGAAGACACTTGCCCAAGATGCCACGCAGTGGGACTGAACTTACCACACAGCTACTTACCACACAGCCACTCCTGCGCATATATATATATATATATATATATATATATATATATATATATATGTACATATGTATGTCAGTATTTGTGTGCGTGTGTGTGTGAGCGTGTATGTACATTATATATATATATATATATACGCATGTATATACGTACATCATATACATACATACATACATCCGTACATACATATATATGTATATAGTCGAAATTTACAGGAAAACAAAAGATGAAGACAGGTGTATGAACAACAAACAGGTGTATTAGTTTAACACTTGGAAAAGTGAGAAAGACAGAAAGGAATAAGAGAAAATAAATAAATAAATTTTTAAAAACGTGTGAATTTAGCGATGAAGCATGGCGACTGGCTGGGGAAAAAGAGTTCGAGAGGAGAGGTAGAAAGAAGGGGAGACAATAAAGTATTAGTAATCCCAAAACGAAAGTGCGCATGCGTTATGCGTATGTGAGAGTGTGTGTGTGTGGGTAGGGGTGTGGGGTGGTAATGTATGTGCAAGATAGAGGTGTGAGGGTAGGGCTGGGACATGTGGGGTATAAATATATGTATTTATATACATGTGTGTGTGTGTAAATATACATATATATATACACACATATGCATATATTTATATATATATAAATATACGAAGGCGCAATGGCCCCAGTGGTTTGGACAGCGGAGTCGCGTTCGTAGGATCGATGTTTCGAATCCCAGACCGGGCGTTGTGAGTGTTTATTGAGGAAAAACTTTTTCGAGGCTTCGGCAGTGAGCGGAGGCGATCCCTGCTGTACTCTTTCACCACAACTTTCTCTTTCTTTTTCTTTTTGCTTCCGTTGTACCTGTATTTGAAAGGGCCAGCCATGTCACACCCTGTGTC
The DNA here is from genome assembly GCF_006345805.1 of Octopus sinensis. Lineage (NCBI taxonomy): Eukaryota > Metazoa > Mollusca > Cephalopoda > Octopoda > Octopodidae > Octopus > Octopus sinensis. Next base: position 146,724,609 of record NC_042999.1, read on the forward strand.
ACGCAGAATCTCCCCGAGAACTACGTTAAGGGTACGCTTGTCTGTGGTGTGCTCAGCTACTCGCACCTTAATTTCACGAGCAGGCTGTTCTGTTTTGGGGATCAACTTGTACCCTCGTCGTCGTAACCGATGGAGTGTCACGATATATATGTATATAATGTGTATATCTATCTCAATATATTTGTGTGTGTGTGCGTATATTGATAAAAGGAGAGAGAGAGAGAGAAAGAGAGAGAGAGAGAGAGGAAGAGAAAGAGTGAGAGAGAGAAAGACTATTGATAAACATGCTATTGAAAGTGCTGTTATGAAATGCAATGTTGAAATAAGAGGAATTTAAAGTAAGATTATTGTGGCTCAATTCTTTCTCTTCTGATACCTTTATAAAGAGTTCTTTCATGTGAAATGATATTTCATATTAGCAAGTACCTCAGTTTTTATGAAAATTTTAACTCTGCATAGTCAATAATATTTAATTTAGCTCAAAATTATGAAACGATATGGGATTTAACGTGGTTTGAAATCAGAACAGAAAACTACCAGCCAGTATTGTAATATTGCCACAACTATAAGGCGGCGAGTTCGGTGCTACGTTAACTCGCCAGGCGAAACGCTTAGCGGTATTTCGTCTGTCTTTACGTTCTGAGTTCATATTCCGCAGAGGTCGACTTTGTCTTTCATCCTTTCGGGGTCGATAAATTAAGTACTGGGTCGATCTAATCGACTGGCTCCCATCCCCAAAATTTCGGGCCTTGTGCGTGGAGTAGAAAAGAATATTTCCACAACTAACCCAATCTTTCTAATCTTCGTATAAATCCTTGTTTCCAGGCTAGGCATATTGCTTGATAGTATACTTCATCGAACCCTTAAAAGGATAAAAAGCAATGTTCCACTTCAGCAGAATTTGAACATATAATATAAAGAGTCTGAAGGAATACAAGAATATATTTTTTCAACACTTTAACAATATTGTCCCTCTGCCGCTCTTAGCCTTCACTGTAAATATGAATAATTTCTGATCTAGGTAGATGCAATTTACAGAGCAGCGGCTTGTCGACACTGTCACCCCCCCCCCCCAGTAATTGAGTGGTACTTTTTTATTATCGACTTCGGGAAAAGGACAGAAAAATCAGACCGTGAAGAGCCGCAAAATATACTTCAGAACATATTTTCCGATGATTTAACGGCTCTGCCAATTCATCGTTCTTAAAGTTCCCTATAAATGTAATTTAGATTATTCACGATAAATCATTATTTCTGAGCGATAAAGATAACAGAAACAACAAAAAACAAAAGAGAAAGCTGTTGGTATTTCATAACTTTCTGTAGAATAGATGGGACCCATGATGTTAGGATCATATACAATAGATATTTAGGAAGAATAATACGGGCTCAACTATGTATATTCCTGGTGTGTGAGTGAGTGTGTGTATGTGTGTGTGTGTGTGTGCGTGTGTGTGTGTGTGTGAAGACTGATTTTTTCTGATACTGTGACAACGCTCAGAAAAGCTTTTCGCATATATTTTTAATGATACACGTTGCCTCCGAGGGCTAACATCAATAAATTGGATACAAGTACCCATCTGCATTCATGTGTACTCATATTCGCACATCTGTCTGTCTGTCTGTCTGTCTATCTGTCTGTCTATCTATCTATCTATCTATCTATCTATCTATCTATCTATCTATCTATCTATCTATCTATCTATCTATCTATCTGATGATGATGGCAATCCCTCAAGGTCGAGGATGATGGTCTTCGCGCAAATTTACTGGTGAGTCCGTAGGTGACCGATAACACCAATTCTTGCTTGAAAAGATCGGTCGCAGTGCGGACATCTTGTGCCGGAAGGGAGAGTCGCACGTGGTTTTTGTTGGCGCTCTTTCCGAAGTCGTCTTTTCTCCTCCAGCTCTGCAGACCTTTTCGACTCGAAAGTCTCCCCTCTTGGATGGTGGTTTTCCAGAGTGGTCTGTTTTTTGCCGTTTCCTCCCAGTTAGTGAAGTCGATGTCACACTTTTTGAGGTTTGTTTTCAGGGAGTCCTTGTGCGTTTCTTCTGGCCTCCTTTTTGTACGCTTGCCGTCTTTGAGTTGGGAGTAGAAGATCTATTTGGGAAGTCGTTCGTCAGTCATTCTAACCACGCTCCATCTTAGTTGGCCTTTGATGACATAGGCTTCGATGCTGGTTATTTTTGCTTCTTGTAGCACGCTGAC
>NC_042999.1:146731817-146756817 GCF_006345805.1 Octopus sinensis
GCAGGATTTAGCCAACTAGTTTATCAAATTAAGTTCGTTGCTAAGGAAGTGTATAATTTCGTTGAATGAGATGAGATTACATAACTTAGTGGTGCAGTCATTTTTAATCTTTCTTCCACTCACTGATAGAGAAATGTAAAGAATTTGATCATCACAATTCAAATCAGTCATCGTCGCCATACCCAACGAAATGTCATTACTATTTGCTGACTTTGAGAACGAAACAACTTCGAGAGAAACGTCAAGTATTCAATTAAGGTAGACGTGAATCAACAGTTGTTGCTGTTACACCTCTCCCAACAACAATATTAATGATAATATTGCAATGAGAGGACAAGAAGAAAGATGGGAGGAAATACTTTATACAGGAAACATTATAATAAAACAAATAATTACATGAAATAAATAAAAGCGTTTAACAAAACAAATACTACTTAAAACAAAATTCAGTTTAATGTAAGGGTAATTACCTAAATATAAGTGAGAAAAAGTCACCCATGTTTATCAATCAGTGTATTCCACACCTTCCTGATTATGCAACTTTTTTACGTCATGTGTTTACAATGCTGTAGATTCATTAAACTTCTGTGTTGCGCTCTTGGGCTTTAATGAGTAGATTCGGTGGATCAATGACGTATAATATGTAGGAATGTTTTGTCCTCGTAATATACCGTTTTATGATGAAGGGTCTTCTCTTCCTCCGGATCGGTATTTCGTCCGGAAAATGCAGGCATTCTACCGGGTCCTTTGTAGGTTTGTGAAGGGCTGTTGAACTTCATTTAGGGGAGGATCAGTTTCTCCTCACAGAATATGGATTCTCGCTTCATAGGAGATGGCATGTTTCTCAATGGAGAATTTCTTCTGTTCACCACCATGAATTAAGTTTTGTTTGTTTAATGTTTATTTTGAAAAATCTTGCCTATTTTCGAAAAAATCTGCCAATCGTTCTCTACCTCTGCGAGCTTTTCCTCCTGATGCGTGGTTTGAATTCGTACTGCAGTGGAGAGAGGCTTCCTGATAATATAGCTCCAATTACTGCTGCTATTGCTTAAGTTGACTCTTTTGGTTAAGGCTTGTAGAGAGTGTTCTTGGAGCCTCACTTCGTTCCTTGCAGGGAGACCAGACACCTTTTTACGCTCCCGCAGTTATGACCGGTGTCTTCTAGAAGCAGTATCTTCCATGGTGATTTGGTTCTGTTGTTTTTGTTCTGTTAAGATTTCTGTGCAGAAAGTATCAAGTCGGCTTTTACTTTCACACATGTAGATGCGAGATTTCTGCCTTTGATAGTGAACTCTAAAGCCTTCCTCTCAGCTCCCTCGACAACTCTGGTGGTGTTGTTTTGTATTCTTGTGGTGTCATGAAGAATTGTATGTCAATAGTCACACCATCTGTTCACATAATACCTATTTCTTTACTACCCACAAGGGGCTAAACACAGAGGGGATAGATAAGGACAGACAAACGGATTAAGTCGATTACATCGACCCCAGTGCGTAACTGGTACTTAATTTATCGATCCCGAAAAGATGAAAGGCAAAGTCGACCTCGGCGGAATTTGAACTCAGAACGTAGCGGCAGACGAAATACCGCCAAGCATTTCGCCCGGCGTGCTAACGACTCTGCCAGCTCGCCGCATATACTCTTTTACTCTTATGCTCATTTGCTCATTTTGTGCTCCTAAAATTGGCTACGAGGCAGATCTCAACTTCAACATTGATCTACCTATATTTCTCCACCCCAAATATTGTGAGATTGGATTAATGTGTGTCTCGTGCAATATGGGCTTGAACTTTTGCCACGTCCCGCGTTTTCAACCCTCCCCGTTGTCAAACTGACATATATAATGCTATACTATTTCTTCCACCCTCTCTCTCGCTCTTTCTCTTATTCTTTCTTGCAAAAGAGATTTCTCTTAACAGACGTGCCCGGTCTTTCTGTAAATGATCCTCCGATGAATCAAGGCGAGCACACATAACGTTGGCAAAGCACAGAAGTGTTACTCTCTTCCTCTCAAGTAAATCTGTGACAAATTCTGGACGGCTGGCCCACATATCGTAACGCTGGCAAGATTTAGTTCTTGTGGCATAATGTTTCAGTATTTGCGTCATTGAAAGTATGCTTGCTGTCGATGGCGTTTATTTTTCGTTACACTTCCGTTTGAGAAAGTACAGAAATATTAATTATTGCTGTCATTGTCGTTCTTGTCAGACGTGTTGTCCGTTATGCTATGATTTCTTAATAATGTCAGTTTTTCCATTTCCTTCTGTTTTTTTTCATTAATAATCTTTTTAGATTTCGCTGTTTTGTATTGTTTAATATAATTTATTACATTTATTGAGTTGTAGTGAGACAATAAATTATAAATGGAAATATGTTTAAAAGCGATCATATTGTCAAAATTCCAGCATAATTTGACGATTCAAAATGTCCTACAAAAAATCGATGTATTAAATAATATCCTACATGGGAATTAATTGTTTTTGTTGCACTTGTAAAACTTTGCCCATATAAAACTGCGAATTTTATTTTATCTACTCCGAGTGGATGGAAGGCAAATTCGACCTCGGAGGAATTTGCATTCTGAAGTCAGAGACAGACGGAATGCCGCTAAGAATTTTATTCAGCGTGCTAACGATTCTGCCAGCTCATCACCGTAACAATAATAATAATAATAATAACAATAATAATAATAGTAATAATAATAATAATAATAATAATAATAATAATAATAATAATAATAATAATAATAATAATGATAATGATGATACTGCTGCTGCTGATGATGATGATGATGATTTGTTTTATTTACCTCAGTGGCGTTAGTTATAGTTGAGATTACAAACCAAATTTGTGTGGGTTTTACATAAAATAGGATGGGTTGAAATTAGGTGGAAATTAGGTTGATAGTCATATTCTATTATTATTCAAATGGCTAATTTCTGTCGTATGCTTCCACTGCACTACTGCGCGCTGCTCTGTGTGCCTTACCCAGATTTATGTGCTGTACTGTGTTTTAGTTTTGTAATTTTTACTAGAGCGAATGTGACCTACGTATAATATGTATGTAGTGCCTAGATGTATTGTCCTTTGTATATTACGTATATTTCTAAGTCCTGAAGTTGCAGTTAATTAGTTTTCTGCATGCTTTCGGATCAATCCTAAAGTACCAAACTATTATAGAGATTGCTTTTATTTTAAGACAGTATCTGTTTAAAGATTTTTACATTAAGATAATCTCTCTGTCTCTTTCAAAGATACGTATCAACCATACGTTATTTGAGAAGCAATCCATTTGCTGGTGGATCTTACAACAATATCTCGTCGGTTAGCCATGGTCTCCCTGTTTAAGTGTGTATATATATCTGTTTTCTTTCTATAATTATATCAGCTGGTATAACTTCTAGTGTGTGTTAGTCCTAAATCTTTAATTCCTTGGAGTATTCTTCCTTGGTTAGGACTGGTCACTGATAGACAATGTGCCGACTTTATATTTTTATTCATCGCCACATATTCTGCAGTTTGTGCATTCTGCTTCTCTATATGCTTTTGGTGCTTTCAGGCAAGTAAAACAATGGTCCCGTACTGCAGTCTAGAAGCATTATTATGATATAAACATTATCTTAAATCTGGTGACAAAATATTTCTTCAAATCTAAAGAATCTTTTATAATATTCGTGCCGAATAGAGGATGACACTTTCTGCATCTTGACAATGCGAATTTCAGTTCCGTCAAGCTTGACTTCGCCTTTCATCTTATCGGGGTCGATGAAATAAATACCTATTTCTTTACTACCCACAAGGGGCTAAACACAGAGAGGACAAACAAGGACAGACAAACGGATTAAGTCGATTATATCGACCCCAGTGGGTAACTGGTACTTAATTTATCGAACGCGAAAGGATGAAAGGCAAAGTCGACCTCGGCGGAATTTGAACTCAGAACGTAACGGCAGACGAAATACCGCTAAGCATTTCGCCCGGTGTGCTAACGATTCTGCCAGCTCACTGCCCTCGATGAAATAAATACCGGTTGAACACTGGGGTCAATTTAACTGACTTACACTTCCCCAAAAATTGCTGGCCTTGTACCAAAAATTGAAACCGCTGCTATTAATAGTAGCAGTATTGCTCCTACGATGTAGACTTATTTTGCTACTACCGTTACCTTAACCGGAAATGTAATAGTTGTTGATATTGCTTAGTTTTCGATAAAAATAATTATGTCTACCTGCCTACGGTTTGTTATGTTGATATTCACATTAGTTGTTATATGAATTTATGCTTCAGAGTCTATTATTTTTATCCTAAATGTCATTCATTGAACAAATCTTGTTAGAAACCCGCCCAACCATCACTAACTAAAAATACAAAGAAAAATATAAGCAACAAATAAACAGGGAATGGTTTAACAATAAATTGAAAATATTCTAGAACACACACGATTATATACATACATGAGCACACGCGCATATGTACACACACACCCACACACACGCGTATGCGTATATATATGTAGGTATTATACATATATTTACGTGTATACATACGTAAATAAACATGTTTGCGTACATACATACGTACGTAGATGGTGAAAAACAAAACAGGATATATTTGAAATATCACCAGTACTATTTATCAATATTTGTCTTCAACACCTGCAATGATATTTAAGTTTCATATTTTCTCGGTATAGAAAATGGCGTCTTTAGAGGTTCCTGCTTTAAGATCTTTAAGTAATTACAGATATAAAAATTTACCTTCTTTCTCTCTGTGAGGGAAACATGTTGTCTTTGACATGAACAGTGGAACAGAATACGAAGTTTGTTTTCGTTGCTGCTGCTGTTGTTGTTGTTGCCACTTTCTTGTTGTTGCTATTGTTGCTGTTGTTGTTGTTGTTGTTGTTGTTGTTCTTCTTCTTCTTCTTCTTCTTCTTCTTCTTCTTCTTCTTACTTATGTCTTCTGTACTTCTTAGATGACAACTCCTATATGTCTGCACATTCATTTCCTTATGTATTTCTCATGAAAAACAAATATGCTGAAATTGTTTCTTCTTGTTTCACAATTCTGGTATTTCAATATCATTCCCATAAAATCAGTCTTGGTATTTACGTTCTATTTTCCAGAATTTGATCCATTTGCGCTCAATGCAGAGATCTGAATCTTCCATTGTTACTAATGAGAGCTTTAGTGTATCTTCAAGCGCAGTATGCTTATCTTTGGACCTGGGTTTATGGAGATTCAGAGTAGATTTGAATAATTGGCCTTGAAGTTGTATGCCGTTCCTAATTTCGAGTTTTCACTTGGCTGTCATTAGGCAGTGATCCGCATAGATTTGGCAACGCATATGTCATGCCGAACTTTCTGACAACAAACGATGCTGACAATCAAGTGCCAGTGATTAGCATGTGGGCGCATCGAAGATGTGTGGTTCCTTAATGACAGTTTAAAAGTGGTGCTTGTCAGAAATGAATGGTTCACGGTGCAAAAATAATGGAGCAAAAGTTCGCCGTCAGTATAACAGTTGTGTATTCCATTAGTTATTGACGCATTCCACCATGTTCTGCGATATATTTCGATCCGGCCATTGAAGTCGCCTATCAATATGTGTTTTGTCTTTTTTGAGGGAATGGTTGAAATTAGTAATGATTGATCTTCGTAGGACTTAACTTCGGATGTTTAATAAATGTTTATTGAGGGGACATGGCAGCTTACAATGTCGAGAAAATTCTGTTGGTAGTCTCAAAATCTTAAGTTCATCATAAATGGATTTTTTGAAATATTTTGGAAAGCAGTTATTCTTTAGAAAAGCAACAACAGATTCGCGCTTGTCATATTTATCCTTCTTTGACACGTAGAATGTGTAGCCTGCCCCATTTTCCTTCTGATGCCCAGTCTCTGGTAGTCTTGTTTATCATGAAGGGCTGATCTTCTTGCAGGTCTATCTACTTTGTTGCTATCAAGCAAAGCGTGTATATATCATCCACCAAGCGTCAGTGATATATATTGTTGTCTAATATTGCAAGAATTGAATTCCGTCGTCAACCATGTTCTACTGAGCAAGAAGGAATGGAGCAGTAGGTGAGCACTGTGTTCCTGAATAGAGCTGCTCAAACCTCAAAGAATCTGCAGGAGTTCAGCACCGTCTCGTTTGACAAGCTACAAGCCAATAACATGAGCCTCCTAGAATGGTGATTGCGACTGACAGCTTTCAGCTTTCCAAGTTTGTTATCGCTAACCCTATATCGCCACAGAAAATCCAAAGAAGAAAAAAAGTAAAACTGTACTGAATTCCGTAATAGTTTTCAAGTGAAGTACAACTGTGCAGCGACTACTCCTACTCTCTTCTTGCTCTTCCAGTATACAGTAGCAAGGTAGAATCATGATAATTCAGAAATGTTGGAATTTAGGAGCTGCCAGAATGAGAAATCTTTCTACTGCCTGCAGGTGCTTCCAACCAGATTTTCTTTTAGGATTGATCACCTTGCCCTATGCTTAAATATGTGCAATTCGCTAAGTAGCAGACATTATACAACGTATGTATTTTCCAATGAGAAGAGCTAGTCAATGTTATTGGATGCAGATTAAATTGCATGTGTTACACCAGAGTTTTCCTTCTAGAGAGATGTCAAAACAAAGGGTACTTTTCTGTTACGCAAAGCTAATGGACGATGGTTTTCTCTATTCAACGCTTAACAGGGTTTGTGTTTCGTACTTCAGGATGTCCACAGGAACAACTGTCCTCACCAGGCAGAATTGTTAGAGTTTCTGATTTAGTGTCTGACCGCTTGACCATACGACAGGTTCCACAGGATGAGTTGTATATGTATATGCATGTGTCTATATATGTATATGTGTATATGTGAATGTATATATATATATATATATATATATATTATATATATATATATATATATATATGTTTATAATAAGTGTAGATCGTATACGAGTGGGTATATATTTATAAAAAAAAGAAGTTTGAAAACGCCACTATATAAGATAAATTTTAATTTTCTTAGAAATTTTACGTGTTTCGGCTCTTCTTGAAAAAACGAACCTTAACAAAAATATTTTAAAAAGTTATGGGTAATAAAGAAAGTTCATAATTGTTTCTTACTAGTCTCAACAGAATCCACGTGGTGGTTTTTTGTGGGGAGGAAGAATAATAGCTGTCTTATGTGTTCACTAAATTAGGGAAATGAACAGTGGCCGAAATAGCAGTAGCAGCAGTGACAGTCACTGCTGCTACTGCTATTTCGGCCACTGTTCATTCAGATACACATGTACGAATGCGTGTGTGCATTCGTACCTGTGTATATGTTGGTATATAGAATAAACTTGTAAACGTACCGTAGCCTTCCAATGAAACAAACATTTAAATGAAATAAATATTAAGGGTGGCGGGCGATAGAATCGATCGACCACAGCGCTTGAAATGGGTGCCAAAGAAAACAAGGACTGTCCGAAAACTGAATCCATTAGGAGTATAATTCCAAAGAATTTTTGAACCCATAATTTAGTCATACTTTACAAATATATAAATTACACAGAATTATTTCCGGTTTTTGTTTGATGCGTTTGATTTTGCTCGTTTACCTGCGATGTATCAAATCAGTATTCATAAACACATAGACAAGAATATTTAAAATAAGAAAAAATGCAATTATTACTCGGCATTACGTTGATCAAGATTACTAATCATTGATATTTTATGATCTATCTTAGCTATTTATTCCTATATAACATCTACTTCTAATAAATTCCTATCACGTTTTCATACATTTGTATACATTTTTTGAAATCTACCTACCTACCTACCTACCTACCTACCTACCTACTTATCTCTCTCTCTCTCTCTCTCTCTCTCTCTCTCTCTATATATATATATATATATATATATATATATATATATCTGTCTTTCGATCTATTATCGATCTCTCATGGATCTATGTATACATATATTGTTATTATTATTATTATTATCATTATTATTATTATCATTAATAACGCTCTTGTAACTCTTACTGCTTTGCATAATTGCTATTAATACTTTGAGATTTTTTCACTCTCAGATCGTTAACATAGAGTTTCGTTAACCTTATACTTCATGAATATATTGTACACACTCACACACGCACACGCATGCATACATTATATATGTATATATATATATATATATATATATATATGTGTGTGTGTGTGTGCGTGCGTGCGCGCGCGCGTGTGTGTGCGTATTTGTGTGTAGGTGGGGCATGTGTGTGTTTATGTGTGTGTGTGTGTGTATTTCAAAATGCTCCCAATATTATGATGTATATATTTTCCTCTATTTTCCTGGAGTTGAAGTAAAAGAAAAAAATCGCTAACGATATCATTAAAGAGACAATCTCTGTTTATTAGAATCAGGCGGTAAAAAATCAGGGGCGCGAATTCCATCGAGTTCTGTCCACATCCCGGTGTCAGTTAAGTTACTTAACAAAAAATTTGAAACCTGGAATTTGTGTGGAATGACGACTGGTTGATTAGCAGAGAAGGTAGAGCACCAGTATACGTTTTCAGTTCATTTCCAACAGAAGGCAACCAGAACTTTCTTAACTCAGGGACTGAAGAAAAAAGTACAAATCAAGCACTGTTGATGATATCATCGATCTATATTCCATTTTCTTTCTTTGTTACTTTGAATTAATTCTAGAAAAATATATTTTGAAGAGAAATACCAATTGTTACACGATAGTATGAGAGAAACTGTACTTTTAGCTGTGATCATCTTATTTCTCTACCTTATTACACCAACACTGACAATAGCGATAAAAATGCATACTTAGCATGTAACTCTCTCCTACTGTTTTACTATATTGCTCTATATTTTGTTTTATTCAAATACTCTAGCAGTATATTTTGTTTTAGGAATGTCAGTGTTCAGAGCTACTGGCGTGGATGTGACAGGTTATTGAAGAACAGTTAACAAATCGACAGTGTTCATCTTGTTACTGACTTAAAACTCTATCCATATTCATGACACATAATTGGTAATTTGTACTCACCTAAGTCTACATAGGGGCTTGTAGTTTAAACTACAGATAACCTGGTCGAGGAAAGCTACAATGAAAACAATTCCAGTTATGATCATTCCGTTCTTTATTATACTATGTGTGTTGGACTAGGTGTCTTGAGTCTCTTTCATGCCTTTTTAGACGGTATAATATGATTGGATGAGATGTTCTTGTTTCTTCCATTTGGCATAGCAAACACGTAAATGTATTAACTCTGGCTCTTTACAGTTTTGAATTCAAATCCTACCGAGTTTAACTTTGCCTTTCATCCCACCGGGGTCAATAAAATATAGCACCAGCAGAGAAGTGATGTTGATAATCAATCAGTACCCTTCTCTCCTTTTCAAAATTCTTGGCCTTGTGCTCAGATTAGAAATAATTACTATGAAAGATGATGAGCTGGTACAATCATTAGTTTGGATAAAAAATAAAAATGGCTCACTGGCTTAAAATATATTTTGCCGGAAAGTGTAATATGCGACGTAGCAAAATAAAATTCGTATATATCTTGCAGTATGGGGTGTTGGTCTCGAGTCCTATTATAGACATTTACAATATTCAGGAAAGGATAAGGCGGTCACTTGACTGGATCGTTATCACGCTACACAAATGTCTTCGATGGGTCATTGACATAAGTATCAACTGAGCAAAAGGATCGATGTAATCGACCTATTTGCAACCCTGAATATTACTGATCTTGTGACAAAATTTTACGGAATATGTAGGAAACGATAACATGTGTAATTTAATCTTGAATCACATCTTAAGGATCTGGTTTTTAGTGATGTTTTAACAATGTAATGTCACTACTTTGACTAAATGTTCTAATTTTAGCATGCTTTCATTGCAGTTTTACTAGATTTGATGTGAATATACTTTTACATTCACATGGAATTTTAGGGAGTAAAATATAAGAACTTGAACTTCCTAAATTTTTCCAAGATGGAACTTATCTTTTGTTCAGTTAAGATTAACATTGCGGTTATAAATTTAACAGACATTTTACTGTCACACTGGGGCACCCACAACCATAATGTTGTCATCAATTCTTTAAATAAAAGGTCCTCCTATTGATGAAAGTGAGTAGACAATGGGCTCTGTGATGTTCGTGCTTCCGCTATCATAATAAACCTCACAGAAATGAAGTGTCTTTGTCTCTTCAATTGAGAGTCTCAAACACTTCGCACCTCGGATCCCCGTGAGCATACTGTCGATTAAATGCTGTTCACAATAATCACATGAAACGATATCATTGTCTTTGATATCTCATCATTAATTCGCTATCATCAGTACAATATATTTACATGAATTACTTCCCCTTTGATGAAGAATATTTTTTCTATTCATTTACCTTATTTTGTTATTTCTCTAACGTTGAGTAAAGTGATGCAAAGCATATATTGATTCAGTTGTCATTAAAAAAAATGTATTTTACCAATATAACCAGAAATAGAAGGATGTGTGAAAAATAGAAAACAAAAGGTAAAAATAATAATAAACTAAATGAATCCAGATCAAACGATCGAATATGTTCTAAATTTGGATCCGAATTAATCAGAGTTATAATAGATTTCCAAAGCAAACAAGAGTAACAACAACCAAAATAAAGAGCAAAAGAAAAGAAAAATGGAAATTACAAATAATACAACCGAAAATAATACGAACCGCAAGACTAATAACAAAAACAACAACAACAACAACAACTACTACTACTACTACTACTGATGATAATTATGATTATGATTATGATTATGATAATGATGATGATTATGATAGAAATGATAATGGTAATGGCAATATTCATAATAATAATTCCTGTTTTCGACGCAAGGGCTAGAAATGAGAGAACATTACAACACACTCAACTAAACAACCTTTCATAAACGCAAATGATTCAAAGTTCTACTCTGTAGTCATACAAATCTCATTCAAATTAGCAAGGCATGTTTTCTCCTCCTCCTCCTCCTCCTCCTCCTTATCATCATCATAACCACCACCACCATCACCATATATACGTATATATGCAAACATATATGTATATATATATGTACATACACACACATATATGATATATATCTATGTATATATTGTTGTTGTTTGTTTCTCCTCGAGCCATGCTTGGCTCATAAGGGCCGGTTTCCTGGCTTTCTTGGCGTATAGGTTCCCCACCCGGACGGGACGTCGGTCCGTTGCAGGCGAGCTGCAAGATACAGGGGGAAAGAGTGAAAGAAAGTTGTGGCGAAAGAGTCAGCAGAAGCTTAGGTGTTTCGCTCATAAACACACACATCCCCCGGTCTGAGATTCGAACCCGCGATCCCTCGACCGCGAGTCCGCTGCTCTAACCACTAGGCCATGTGCCTCCACTTGTATATATATATATATATATATATAATATATATATGAGTGTGTGTGTGTGTATACAGATAGATATAGATGGATGATGGATTGATAGAAACATTGATAGATATCTATATATACATCGATTCCCACGCAGTTTGGGGCCTTGTGTATCTCTGGTAATCCTTTACTGTTGACAGCAAGGGACTTCACTGTTGATATTTTATTTAATTTTTCATCAACAGTCTCAATGCTGCCAAATTGTGAAGGCAAGTAAAGTGGAGCATATTGAAACTTGCATTTGGTTGATATTTATATATTTTATTGATCCCTGGGAGAATAAATCGTAAAGTCGACACTGGCATTTGAAATTAGAAAGTAAAATGAGGGAAACTAACTGTTGTATGATATCTTATATTTCTACTTATTACACCATTTCTGACTGTACCTTTATTATTTTGGATTTCGAATTTTCACATTGGAACACATACATAAATTTGTACGTAAAGGTGCTGTGAATGTTAGAATCAGAACAAAATACATTGTGATACTGAGGGCAATAACTGTACTGTAGATTTGAAAGACATTCATAAATGAGAAAGACGCTCATAAGTTTCTTTTTTCTTTTCCTTTTGGACAGGATCAACTTTGTTTTAATAAGTATCGATATATTACTGATTTTACACTTCATCACAATGCTGCAAATCTTTGAGAAACGCATAAAGCATGTTGAATTGATCTCTCCAAAAGATATCCAGTACTTATTTTCGTTTTACTGATGGAATTGACCACGAAGCATTTGAATTTTTAACAGAATTATGAAACATAAATATTTGATTTTATAGCACATAAGGAATGTGAAGTCAAGACGAGTTCACTTTCCTTTAGTGTTGTGGGATGTTGGCAGTGACAGAAACGAGTGGTGAGGAAAGGCAACATAGGAACTGTAACAGAATTATTGAACTTGACCTTGAGATGTGACCAGGCTCTTGTACTAAATGGGTTAATTTATGTAGTTAGCATGGTGTTGACTAAAGTGGGAGACGGCAATAAAGGAGAGAAAGGAAGGAAGGCGAGAAGGCAAGCAGCGTTTGTAGAAGACTACAACAGAATTGCTTGGAAAACGGAGCTGTGGACGGTGCAGGTTGAATATAAAGAATATTCAAGGCTTCCTTTTAAGAGTTGGTGTTGAACTTTGGGCGTGGTTGGACGTAAGATGAAAGGATGGGCGAGGAGCATTCGTTTCGCAGCAGGGGTTGATTTATGTGGAATAGTATAGAATTAGGCAAAGAACATTAGTGACGCACTAAGTAGAACATCCCAATACAATACCGACGACTAGCAAGATGGTCTAAATATCTATGGGGCTCTGTGCATCACTGGTAATCCTTCAGTGTTGACTTCACTGTCGATATTTTATTTAATTTTTCATCAAAAGTATGAATCTAGGAAAATAGAGCAAAGACTTTCAGTTGGTCTACCTGTCGAAAGAGTTGTACTAACGACGCTCTACCATTCCTGTAATAGTATATTACGAAGTTCTTCTCTATCGAAATATGTCGTCTGAAAATAGCATGAAAATCTCTCCCAATTCTCACACTTTAATTATCGTTTATTCAAATTAGGCAGAATAAATTTGATAACGAATTAAAATGCTTTGAAAGATTGGATAGTCAAGGTTAAAGGGCCTTTGATCGTAGGTTTACTCGAACGTGGCTGAGCAAGGGTTTAACAACAACTACTACTACTATTACCTAATATTAATCATAAGTTCTTCCACACTAACAGCTGCAGTAATCATTTCTCACAGTATTCTCTTAAGGCATTGAACATCAATACACATGCAATCAAGAATTTCAAGTAGGAGAAAAAATACCCAGTAGTCCACTCTTTAATTCCAATGTAAAGACGCAATGTATACAGCTATTTAATTATCCTGCTAGCTCTCACATTTTCACGCTCTCTCTCTAAACTTTCTCCATGTCTTTCATCCTTTCACTATTTCACGCAGTGTCTCTCGCTTTATCTTTCTCTAATGAATTACAGCTAGGGGTGAAAGGAAGAATGGTTTGCGGAATGAATGCAATATGTTATTGATTGTAACAACAAAAAACAACCAACCGCTTGTCATTACTGATCAATAATATGAGACTCACTCGCCCACATAAACATGGGCCTGCTTTCAGTCGTAGAGACTCAGACACAAACTTACACATAAACGCATGCCTCAAAGTAAATATGCGTTTATGTTTATGCATAAAACATCAATCTGCAATTGCTGGGCAACACACATACTCACACATATACGCAGGCACCCCCAGCCTCACACACACGCAAACGGGTATGTAGGTATATACAAACATGTATATATATATGCACAAAGACAAATAAGCATAAACACACACATATGTATGTGTCTAGGGCGGCGAACTGGCAGAATCGTTAGCACGCCAGGCGAAATGCTTAGTGTTATTTCGTCTGTCTTTACGTTCTGAGTTCAAATTCTGCCGAGGTCGACTTTGCCTTTCATCCTTTCGAGGTCAATTAAATAAGTACCAGTTACGCACTGGGGTCGATATAATCAACTTAACCCCTTTGTCTGTCCTTGTTTGTTCCCTCTATGTTTAGACCCATGTGTGCAATAATGAAATATATATATACATATCCGTGTTTGGTTTTAATATATGTATGTATGTATGTATGTATGCATATATATATATATATATATATATTATATATATATATATATATATGTAGGTCCCGGGTTGAGTCGGGGTTAACCACAGTAAATAAGGTACTCAATACATAGCAGAGTAAATTAATTTATTTTATTTTATAGAAGGAGCTTCTGCAGGACTAGAACTGTTTCATTCAAAAGAAATCATCAGGAAGCTTCCTGATGATTTCTTTTGAATGAAACAGTTCTAGTCCTGTAGAAGCTCCTTCTATAAAATAAATAAATATATATATATATATATATATATATATATATATATATGTATATATATATGCATGTATGTGTGTATATATATATATATACACATTCATATCTGTATATATATGTATGTATATACCTGCATATATGTTTGTATATATATATATATATATATATATATATATATTTAATTGCTTTCTTGCTTGTGTGTTTATTCGAAATTGTATTCTTGTGAAGAAAGTGACCGTATGCGGATGCGTATGCATATATGAAAATATATTCCCACATACACCGTTACATACGTGTGTGCGCGTGGGCGTGTGTGAGTGTGTGTCTGTGTGGTTGAGTCTGTATGTCTACGTGAGTGTGTATGTTGTGAATGTATTTACACAACGTAAACGTATGTGTTCTATGTAAATTAATATATTCTTATAATTGCATGTGTGCATATATGCTTACTTATACGCTTGTGTGCGAGTGTGTATGTGATTAATTCATATGTTGTACATCTGTTGATGGATGGCTGACGAGAATTACTGAAGTTTGTAACAATTACTTTCATGTTGCTGCGTTGCTTCCAAATTTTATTAATTAATGTTACATTAATTATTGTTAATTATCGTTTGTGTGCTTCTGTTGATTCTATTTCTGCTTTTTGATAGCTAAACCTCCAATGGCGAAAAATACAGTGGAATACAAACACGGTGATTTTATTTTAGCTAGTTTTTTTTTTGTGTTTTCTTTGTATTGTTATATTTATTTGCTGGTTTAGTCCCACGATAAATTTGGTGGAATAGACGTGTGAGTTAACAACATTCCTGTCGTGTCTATTTAATTTGTTTTATAGAAATATCCAGGATTACCATCATTGTGTATTTTAAAACAACCTCTTCCTGCTCCCCCTCCTCCTCCTCTTCTCTAGGACAAACGTTACTGTCTCGAGTCCTATGACACATAAAGCTTGTATCTGGTCTCCATGGCGCATAAATGCTCAGAAATTCAACAGTTTTACTAAACGGGACACCGGTTCATCGCAGGCTTACACATTTAGATCTGAGCAGACTGACCCAATGTGAAATGAACAACTTTGCTCAAGAAGACATCTCGTCTCCTAGCCCAGTAGTCGAATCTATGATCTTTCGATCGCGTTTGCAATAACATAACTACTAGCACATGTGATTATGTTATTTTGAACGGTTCAGGGTTGTCAGTTAAAGATTTGGGTGCTCTTTCTAGCAGATAATGGCTAAAAAATAAAAGCCCTTAAGATGTATCACTGTGTAACTGTCATATGCATTGGTAGTATATTCTTTATTATATATATATAAATATAATGACAAACCTATGAGGTTAATAAGCTTGCATATTATGTCCAGGGTTAGCATAGTTAATTATACCGGTAGTATAACGGATAGTTTTATCCTTTAGACGGTTATTCGAACCTCTAACTTATACATATATATATATATATATATATTATATATATATATATATATATATACATATATATATGTGTGTGTGTGTGTGTTTGTGTGTGTATGTATTCCAACGATATCCTGGAGAGCTCATATTAATTCTGCATTTCAAACACGTACTGAAACACACTGAGTTTACATTCTAAGGTCAGATGTACTTCAGTTTAGAGTTAGAAGAATATGGTGGAGCACTTACGTCAGCAATTTTATTCTTCTGAATCGCTATCTTTCTGTGTATATATGTGAGTGAGGTTACCTGTGTAGCGTCTATAGTTGATTTTTTTCCCGTTGAACGAATCAGTTGTTACTCAACGCTCTTTCGTACAGATAAACAGGAGTGCAATATACACTTTATATACTATTCTTCTGGACACTGGAATGTAATTGACGTTGTTATTTTAAAAAAAATATTATAGGGGTTGCACATAGTTATGGTTAAGAAATTTGATTTGAAACTTTAGAGTTGCAGGTTTGATCTGACTGTATGGCAATATAGACAACTGTTTTATAATTTACCTCAGATTAAAATGAAATTAACAGGTGGAATCTGTACGATAGCCCATCAGTGGAATCGTTCATACTACTGGATATTAAATATAATTTTTTAATGCTACCAGTTGCCTTACATACCTTGACTAGCATACACTAAACATAAAAATTCGCTCCGGGGTTTGAAAATAAGTGTTTGACCCAACCCTAAAATAGACGTTTCTTTTTATATTTCTCGGGCCCTACAACTCAGAGGATCGGTTTTTCTGTTCCAAGCGTGTTAGTGACCGAGATCCGTTTCAAGGCTTAAGGTTACTAATTTTGAGAAGAGGGTTAAGTCTATTACGTTGGCGCTAATGCTTGACTGAGATCGGCGGGATTTTAAATAGTGCGAATATAAAGATCCCCGAAGAAATGCTGCTAAGCGTTTTCCTCGATATACTAACTATTCTTCAAGCTGTCCACTGTATACATACAACATACATACACACAAACACACACTCATATATATATATATATATATATATATATATATATATATATATTGTTATATTTCGGAATGGTCATTTTGCCAGTTTAGCCAATAAA
Source organism: Octopus sinensis (assembly GCF_006345805.1). NCBI lineage: Eukaryota > Metazoa > Mollusca > Cephalopoda > Octopoda > Octopodidae > Octopus > Octopus sinensis. The sequence goes on from NC_042999.1 coordinate 146,748,689, forward strand.
AACACACGCACTGTATATTTGGTGTTATTTTGCTTCAGTGTTGTTTATTTTTTACATTAATCTTAATCTTATTTCGGCCAGAGTTCTTTCCCCACACTCCTGTGACCGCATCAGTGGTCCTTTGTTTTCTTCTTTCTTATTTGTGTCTCTCCTTACTAACCGTCAGCCATTTTGTATTTTTATTATATGTCTTCATTTGCGCATGCTTATATCTCTATGTGCGTCTATGTTTATTTAGTGTGTGTGTGGGGGGGATGTCAGTAATATTTGTATCTTCTGTTTATATACGTTCATGTAATTTGTTTTTGTTGTTGTTGTTTTTGTTTATTCTTATTTTGTTCATGTGTTTACATCCACTTATTATTATCATTACATATGCTTGTATGTATGTATGTATAACAACAATACTAGTAATAATAATAATAAATCAAAAACAAAAAAAAATTTATATAGTTATTTATTTCTATTTGTTTATTTATCTGTGTATTTATTATGTTTTCGGGATCATCTACCGTCATATATATCTTTCATTGTATGTATATTTGATCTAGTTTTATTTCGAGTTAAACAGCGCTTATGAATGAATTTTCCACATAACTTTGAAAACCACGAAAAATGCCGTAAATGACTGGTTCAGTAATCGCTAGAGTTATCAAAACATTTTAAACCTCTACCTCTGATAATGTAAACATCTACAGCTGCTGCTTACATTTTCTAGTCTATAGCTTTCCACTTCAAACTTGCTCTTTTGCTTGCAGTGATCTGTTCCTCTTAGTATTAGAAAATGTTCATTGTTAGATATGCAAGTTTTTTTCGATCATTCTGCTTTGATTACGCTGCAGTTGTTTGCCAAGATTTATATTTAATTTCGTTAATTAAAGGCTAATCGAACAAACGGAATAACGAAAACAAATAACAAAAGCAGCAAAAATAACTATTTCGAAATAAACAATATATTTGGTATGAGGTATTAATGGAAATAAATAAATAGATGGTAAAGACCGATAAATCTATTTCTAATTAGGAAGGAAGATGTTAAGTGTATTTATATATACTTTTTATTTTCTGGCCGATATTTTCGATTATCAATAATAAGATATAAATAAAACGGTAGAAAATAAAGCAGAGAAGCCAAATGAGGAGGCGTAATATAAGAACTGCAATACAAACTGAATAGTAACCTGTGGCTTTAATAAAAGAAAGCATGAGAAACGATATGATGAAAATGAAAGCAGCAGATTCAATGAAAATAAAAAGATGAAAGAAAATTATTATATATTATTTAACTAGAAAAATTTTCTTTATCAGAAAGAAGAATGGAAATTTATGAAGTTCATGGATGTGACGTTCTATCAGCAGTAGAAGGACAGTTTAATGTCTTTAAGTGTGAATCGAACCTTTTTTAATGATTTAACACCATTAACAATACTTTATTGTTCTTCAGCACTCGACAAAGAAGAAATATTACTGCTGTGAGAAGAGATTTAGTCGAACGGAAATTCTTGATTGTGTCATATCTTTACCTAATGGATTATATAGTTGTTGTTATTTGGTTGCCAATAAATTCCAGTTCAAACTAATCTGTAATGAAAGGCATTCCATCCATAGCCATCTGTTCCTGTTTTGGGGTGAATAAAATTAATACGATCAAACTGTAGATGATGGAGTGGTTTGGTTGCTCTTTCGAGCATTTGATTCAACTACATCGAAGCCTTTTCGTACTGAAGTGTATTTTTGTTTGCCATACGTTTTAGAGTAAATTACTAAATATATGCAATTGAAAGCAGAAGCTGAGTTGTGGCTATGGCAGACCAAGGACATTTCTTACGCTAAAAAGGAGACACGGATAACGTTTTTCTTGTGAATAGGTAGGAAGGCATCATACTTCAGCGAAAACATGAATAATGGTCTTCCTTTAATCCGCATATGCATCAACGGTGAACTTATGTTGAAATAGCATTATCTGTTGTTTAAAATGCATTGTAAACTTTAATCACATAGAACCACTCTCATATCTAAGTTTCTTCATCTTCCTCTAAGGTGCGCATAACTGAAAATGCCTAGTGAAATCAAATATTAGGGCTGTAGATCGGAGATTGGAATTGAAACAAATGAGTTTCAGTGACATCATCCCATCTACTTCAATACATTTTAACCTCAACTCAATTATATTGTCATTGGAAGATTTATGCCTGTATGTAATTTTGTACTTGTTCATTTATAGGAATTATATGGACCAGCTTAAGATATATCTCTTTAGTAATACATTTTATACGTTTCTTGGAATTGTATCAGTTTCATATACGCGCGGATAGAAATAGCATCATCTATGAGATATTTGACAAAATAAACTGAAGTGAAGAATATTTGACATACTTTAATATAACGATAACTGAATGTATTAAAGGATTTATTTTCTGCCGCTTTTAATTTTGTCTAGGGTCGCAGTTCACTTCTTACATTGTCGATAATGCTATTATCGTATTCCATTACAAAAAATAAATGTACAAAACGCAAACTTTTATCCGCAAAGGAAGCCTAAATATGTTGATGTAAGAAATAATATTCTTCCCTTTACAAGCATAGAAGTGTAGTGTTCAATTAGCGTTTATTTAAACGATTCTGGATTTACACAGAATAAAATTGTTACTTAAAAGTTTTCAAAAGTTACAGGAAGACATATGTCTCCTGTAAAGGTAACGTTTATGTTTATATACATTTCACTTAAACATCACACAAGTCATCGAGGAACTTCTACATGGCAGGATAACTTGCTAGATATTGTAGCAAAATATCCCTCAGATAAAAATTCTGCATATTAAAAAATGAAAGGCATATTGAATAATGTCACTGTTTTTTTAACATACTGAAAAGATAAGATAGACGTGGATGGAATAGTTTTTATCATAAAAGTACTGACTAATTTGTAGATCTTGGGCTGACAACAAACGCAACTTCACGTTGCCGAGACAAGAAAAGTTCCTTGAAAGTGCTATAAACAAGCCACCATCAAGATACACATTACTGTTTCGATAATTGAAAAGTACATTGAATATTGCAGTGGTGTAGCGAAAACAGGAATGCGAGTTGGCCAAACTTCCGTCAAAGCTTACACTAATTTTAAGAGATGCGACACATACATGCACTTGTGTTCTATTTTTAAGAAGGTCAAAGTCTCATCAGAATTTATTGCAAAACTGAACTAATAAAATGGGTTTAATATGATTTAAAATTAAATGATGTTTTATTTTTTTTCGCACAAAAGAATAATATTTTACCAAAGATACGGAAACTATTTAGAAACGAGTTGAAAATAAACTGGCAGTCCCATTATGACCCTAATGTGTGTGAATTTTCCCATAATTAGTTATCGGCTCAATAAACTTTAGAATACGATTTTATAATTCTATTTCTAGAATTCCAGTAAACATTCATAACAGATGCCTAATGGGAAATTTGAAGAGGTTGAGAAGACGAAAATTTTTAGTTCTCATACCGAAGGAAGATACAGCCGAGGATGGATCATCCCGATGTATAAGATGATTTCACTCATGTTTCGTCAAGTAATTTTATGGTGATTTCTTGTAAAATAAATAATAATCGTAGCCGTCCATAGAGTAATTCAGATTTTCTTCCAAGTAGTTGTAACTAATTTCACAACGTTACAACTGAATAAATAATACAGTGAAATAATAGGTGAACTAACAATTTGATTGCAATTTTAAATAGCTAATCATAGTTTAATAATTTTAGCCATTAATTTGAAAAATTTTAACTATTTCCCTTTAAATCTAATTACGATGTCCGTGCGAGGATTCTATTTTATTCTTACAAAACCATTGATACGCAGTGTTCATTTTTCATTTCTAATTTCAAATATCCAACCATTTAATATCCTACATACAGTAATACCATTATCATAAAACTATTTTCGGTATTTCATCAATGTATATGTCTGGGATTTCATCCTAAATCATTGAATTGTATGGTTGTGTGAGTGGAAAAGAAAACAAGGAAGTCAATCAGTACGACTGAAATTAAATTACGAATTGAAAACGTAATACCACATTTGTTTAACCAGTAACGCAGGTTCGATATCACTGCGTCGGGTGTTTTGTCACATCATATTGGATTAAACAAATCTTCAAAGTAGAATTTGGCAGACACCATTGTCGTCGCTGTCGTCATCATCATCGTCTTCGTCGTCCTCGTCGTCATCATCATCACCACCACCACCAACACTACCACCATCATCATTAACATTTAAGGTCATTAAGGCGGCATGATTTGGACGTTTTCGATAGGATTAAGTAAGCCGCAGGGACACAAACAGTTTCAATTGTTCTGTGTCGCATTGGCATGGTTTTTACGGCTGGGTGACCTTCCTAATACCAACCAATTTACAGCGTGTTTCAGGTGCTTTTACTTTCCTATTTCTTTACTACCCACAAGGGGCTAAACACGGAGAAGGCAAACAAGGACAGATAAACGGATTAAATCGATTATATCGACCCCAGTGCGTAACTGGTACTTATTTAATCGACCCCGAAAGGATGAAAGGCAAAGTCGACCTCGGTGGAATTTGAACTCAGAACGTAACGGCAGAGGAAATACGGCTACACATTTCGCCCGGCGTGCTACAGCACAACTGAGCCAGAGAAGTCGCCGAGTAACTTGCATGACATACAAAGACCGCGAAGAAGAACGACTGAAAGGGGGAGATGGGACGTGATTTCTATGCCAGGTATTGAATGACTTAAGTGTGACAGAGACAAGACTAAGTGTCTCGTTATAGAGGAAATACAGAACTACTGAAAATTAAATACGAGTGGGCGAGAGTAGTTAGAAAGAAATAGAGATGGCGATGACGTATCACATGAGCATCTCAATATAAAGATGGTGGACATATCAGGACCATTGGATAGGAGGTTTCATAAGAGTGTGAGGGAAGGAAAATATAATAGATGATTAACGATGAGGGAAAAGGGAATGTACCGATTGATGAAGAAATATGGAGAGGTGGCTGATGAAAGATGCCAGTATGGGAGGCAGATAAGGGTTGGATCAAGAAGGGGCAGAATGATGTGCAAGGTGTAGGAGCGGTGGGGAGACAAATGTAGAGGTACATAAGTAGGCGATGGAAGGTGGGGCGTGGTGGTAGATACGAGAGATGTGATATTAATAATAGGGTATGACAGGCGAGAGATAACAATGGCTGCGGACACAGAAAGGAGGTGGTTAGCGGAAATAGAGTTGGTAAGGATGATAATGAGAAATGGAATTGTTTTAGAGGAGAGAAGAGGGAAATAACTAGAAGCACCCTACTCGCTGAGAGATTCTCAGCGAGAGATTCTGAACTGTATTTGAGAGAGCATTTTTTCTTTAATGAAGATATGATTAGGTTCTTGAAATGCACTCGTTGTAACCGTAACCATTGTTGTTTCTCAGTGTTAACAAATTTTCATTAACGTTTCGCCAATATCTTTATATGATATCCTTTTTAGTATTTCGATTATATTACTCTCGCAATGGTGGAATTGTGCGTCAAAATCTCATATTGGTGGGGAGTCTGATAATCGTTCCTTATATTATAATAGTGATTGCTCGACACAATTCTCTCTTATGTCAATATGAGTCACTTGGTATTAACTATATTCGTTGCCTAACCAAATCCTCTGACTAGAGGAAGCGGTTTTCTAAAGAAATATTATTCCACCTTGTGATTTCCAGCAGAATATTAATTATACGCAGCACATTGACAGCAAGCATTCACGTTTAATCCATTATTTTCAGTGCAGAATGATTTATTCATTCACTGAGATCTAATACGAGCAAAACAAGTTCAGAGTTATCTCGCTTACTTCCAGAAATGTCTTAATAGGCATGATATAGTTAATACCATTTTCCCTCGATAGCAAAATATTTTTGATTACACTTTTGACTACCTCTGTATTACTTCACTATTGATTTACATACAGATGACATTTCTGAGTAATTAGCGTCAATGGTTTATTTATTAACTGTCCTTTGAATCATTCAAGCTGGAGAGGATAGGCAAGTTTTTTTAATTAATTACCTGACATTTTTTAAAATCCAAACTATTCATTGGGAATTATCTCTTAATGAGCTAAGGCTAAATACTGGTTCAGTTATAGTATGCGTAACATCTGTCCTAGGAAAGACTGATTTAAGAGTACTAAGCTTATCAAAAGAGCTCTAGCAATCCACTTGATCTCTGCAGAAATACTTACTATACAGAAGTGAGGAAAACGGATGCCCCTCTTTATCCCATCACTTGCTATGACTATCAAATCTGAAGATCAAGTCATTTGGTGTAATTGAAGTATATTTATCAAAGCCTGTCATTTAGTCAAATCACATTGTATGTGACTTCAGAAATAAGAAAATCAGAAACTTAACTTAATAGCCTTTGCTATTACTTCTTAAATAACACTTGAAAAAATTTTACCTAAATAACTTTTAAACTAAATGTGCAAGTAATACAACTTAAATATATAGTGTGAGTTTAACTTCTGTTTCTAGCAACCTGTATCATAACAGGTGAAGGGTGCAAATATTTGATGCTTAACTTCAATCTCCACTAAGTTCAATGCTGTAATGTTTAATGCACACTTCAGATTGAGTCATGTTTTAGAGTAATGTGAAACAACAACGTTGTAAGTTGTATTCTGTAATATGTGTGGAGGCGTGTGACTCATTGGTTAGAGTATTCGGCTAACGATTGTAAGGTAGTGAGTTCAATACCCGGTGACGTGTTGTGTCCTTGAACAAGACACTTTATTTCATCTTGTTCCAGTTCATTAAGCTGCCAACAATGAATTGTACATGTAGTTCAAATGGTCAGCTTTGTTACATTCCGTGTCACACTGAATCTCCCTAAGATCTACGTTAAGGGTTACGCGTGTTTGTAGGGTGCTCAGCCACTTGCACGTGAATTTCACGAGGAGGTCGTTCCGTTCCTAGGATCAAGTGGAACCGTTGCCGTCGTAACCGATGGAGTCCCAGGAAGTAATATATTGTAAAATGTAGATATTGCTGTTCAACAATAAGTATATAACTTTATAAAATACTGTAACCAACGCTCCGAAATACAGCTTATTATCTTATAGATAGAAAGCTTACATACTGCAGACTGTATAATGAATATATAAGTATCTCTTTATAGTACAGCATGTATAACTTATAAGCTGTATTATAAAGCATAATAAACTGTTGAAAAATATATCCTGTACAAAATTGCGTGATTCCCGAATTATTGTTCATAAAGTGTAACATATATATCATGTGATAAAAATAAATATATTTGTGTGGTCTGCTGTAATATTGTTAATACATTGTTAACTTAAATGTTTATATGCTTGTGAGTTTTATTAATAAATTATTGAACGATAGATACTTTCATTCATTAATTTATAATGAAATAAATACTTTTATGATTGTATTAATCGTGATCAGATGTATAAAGGAAATATATATATTCAAACATTTATACTTTACAAAGAACCCAGGAATAACGATCTATATATTCCATATACCAACGTATGTGATGGCAATGGAAAACTAGTTTAGTTGTATTTTAATTTTTATAGTATTAGGTAAGTGGTGCATATACTATTGATCTTTATGACAAGTTCAGACTTAATCGAACTGACCTACAACACGCAACGTATATTTTATTGTTTTATATATAACTACATCAGTGAATGAGGTTTTCCGTAATAAAAGAAAAAAGGGCGTGATTGAATGGGGATTTGACTGTTATATCGGGCGGCCACAGAATGACTCCTGGCGCCCGTATGAAACTGAGATTAATGTAAGCGAATATACATTCTTTGTCAGATAGAAAAATAACATTTATGATTCGATAAACGGTGAAAACTTGTCGAGTAACAAAGAAAATCTAAAGAATGGTAAACTGATTTTGATTAATTAAAGAATATAAATATTAAATTAATTACCACAACGAATCCTATGACACAGTCTTCTGTCGTCAGCATATTCAATGAAACTTGTATCACTTACCTGAAAGAAAAAAGAAAAGGAATTAAATAATCGATATGTAATAAAGTATATTAATTTTTGATGGTTTCTCCATGTATTATTTCCTA
>NC_042999.1:146759317-146764317 GCF_006345805.1 Octopus sinensis
GTATGCATGTATTTATGCATGTATGCCTGTATGTGTGCGTGTACGTTTGTGTGTGCGCTGGTATGTTCGAGTAAAACAGGAGAAAAAGTACTCAATAAATTTCGACTGTATACGTTCGAAGCCGACGCTCTTTTCTGCTATGCCGAATTTCTTCTTTTACTTGCAAACAATTACGTATAAATATAAGAAAGCAACAAAATATGCTGCTACGGTGTGTGTATTTGTGTCCGCGCGCGCTCGAAAGTGTGTGTTCCGCGTATGTGTGCCTGAGATTCGTACAAGCTGGAGGAATTATCTTATTACAACTTTACATCAATGAAAATCGATGCTTCATACACCTTCATAGATATGTTAAAATACGCGGACTATTGAGCCGTCACGAAACAATTTGAGTACATTATATTGAACACTTTACGATTGGAGTAGTCTCGGGGATAAGGAGTGCGAAACTGCAACGACTTTCCGGACACCGGCTGAAGAGGAAATCGGCTGCGATTGATTCGTATATCTTCTTTTTGGTCCTGTTTGCCGTTTGTTATGTTATCGTCTACTTTTCCGCGTGTTGTCTTTTGCTGATTTCCCCTTGTTTTTGTTCCTTTTGTCCTACCTTTGATTTATCCATGCAGCGCAACGTACCACCTGTTGACTATTTTCTTACAATATACACACACATACACGCACATATACATACATACATACATACATACATACATACATACATACATACATACATACATACATACATACGTACATACTTACATACGCACGTTCGTATATATTTGCAGTGAGAAATTTTGGGGGCAGACTTTCAGCCATGTCTAGTGGGACCAAATACTCGTTTTGGTGGTGGAGAAAAGGGGGGAGGAGGAGGAGAAGAAGAAGAAGAAGAAGAAGAAGAAGAAGAAGAAGAAGAAGAAGAAGAAGAAGAAGAAGAAGAAGAAGAAGAAGAAGAAGAAGAAGAAGAAGAAGTGGATAATGTCGAAAAGGTAAAAGAAAGATCAACAAATATGACAAATAACGGAGAGAAAAAAGAAAGAAGAGGAAGGAGAGAAGAATGTGGTGATGGTGGAAGCAGAGTTCGGAAAACATCGAGAGAGAGAGAAAGAGAACGGTAGAGGGAGAGAGAGAGAGAGAACGGCAGAGGGAGAGAGAGAGAACGGTAGAGAGAGAGAGAGAGAGAGAAAGAGAGAGAGAGAACTGGTGAAAAATAAAGATTAAAGAAAAGAACAGTATTTCTAAAATTTCTGGTTTCCAATTAAAAAAAAAATACAGAAATGAAGTTAGCACTTATTTTATATTTTACGTCTCAAATATGTCTTAGCTTTCTTATCTCTTGTCTATAGACATTGTGAGAGTTTTATTAAATTTATTATTTATAGCCTTAATCCTATTCTGCAGACGCCAAGATATACTTTTACTCTCACATATTATCTTCTGTGTTATAGGATTATGGAGACGGCGTTATTTAATAAACTAGAAACCTCATTAAAAATGATTATATACATATATAAAGAAGAAAAAAAAACCCAGTCCTGTTTCTTTCTATAAATATCACTATTTTGTATGTTATCACTTTCACAGTTTATTTTTTCTAGTTTCTTTTTATCTCAATCTAAATCTACATCTTTTAACTATATACTTCATAGTTGAAACATTAATAACATGAGTGATACTGCTCATACCTTTTGTTCCTCCCCCTCCTTCCCCTCCTCTCTTTCTCCTCCTCCCCTTCTCTCCACCTCCTTCTCCTCACTCCTGCTTCTCCTCATTCCTCCTCCTCCCCTCCCCTCCCCCTCCTCTACCTTGTATCCTCCGATCCACCACGCTTCTTCTTCGTGTATTGAGCGGGCAGAACATTTAGTGCGTCGAACAAAATGCTTAGCATATTTCTTTCAGCTCCTTACATTCTGAGTTCACTCAAAACGTCCAAAAAGAGGTAATCTGGGCTTTTCTTAATCTTGATAAAAGATTATTTCTAAGATTGATGTGACCAACTACTCCATGTCCCTAAAAATGGTGACCTTGTGTCAAAATTCAAAAACTTAATGATTGTGCCACCAGTCGGTCCGCTTTGATCTACCAGACGTAGGTTCAAAGATATTTGAACCATCCCCTCTTTCAAATATATATCTTGCCATTCACCTGCGACGGACCGGCGTCCTGTCCAGGTGGGGAATATATACGCCGGGAAACCGGCTCTTATGAGCCAGGTGTGGCATGAAAAGGAACAAACATGTTTTCACTCAGCTTTCATGTACACATGTACAGCAGAAAACAAACCACCTCCACCCTTGACCCTCAGGAAATCGAAGACATGTCAACTGGGTGAAGAAACTGCTACAACCGCTCTCAGATTGTTCCTCTTTCTCAGCAGTGCATTATTAGAAGCTTCTTGCTCAAGGGATATCAGTGAAGTGCCTTATTCAAGGACACATACGTGCGATCAGTTCTGGCAGTAAAACCCACAACCTTTATATGGTGAGTCATAGTCATTGCGTCTATGTATGTATATTTGTGTGTTTGTTTCTTTATTTTTCTGTCTGTCTCTGTCTCTGTCTGTCTGCTTCTCTCACTACTTTTTATATATAGTCTTAAATTAAATCTTCCAAATGAATACCCAGGGTTTCCTGGTCGAAATAACGATATATTCCCCTATTTATCAGTTGATTTTTGAGTAGATAGCCGAACACTTATTAAACCGATAACATCTGGTTTATGTCTGCTTGACATCGAATTATTGTAACCTGCGTGATATGCCTCCTGTGTTTCCTTTCTGCCTTCTTTACAAGCGCCTCTTGTTTAAACGTTTTCTACTCAAAAAGCAAGTGACAAACGGTCTGCTTTCAGCTTGATAAATAGCGGAATAAATCATTTCCACCAGGAAGACCTGGGTAGCTGTTTGTAAGGTTTGTGAGTTGTAATTTAATTTTTTAAATTTAAGTTATTCTCTTAGCTACACGCGTGCTTTTCTACCTGTTGAAACTTTACCTTTACAAACACACACACACACACTAGCACGCACACGCACACGTCATCTGCTGAGGTCGCACTCCCACTTGTTGCCTCTTCGTTTTGAAGTGATTCTCCTCTGTTCATGCATTTTTGTGACGACTGAAACGATGGAGTAAAGTGCTTCTGTGAAGTTCTGTATTCTGCTGGGGAAAATGGCGGCCGGATCAGTTGTCATCTTCTAACAGCATACAAGGACGCTGTCATGAGCAAGACATGCGTTTGCGAGTGGTTTGCACGCTTTAGGAATGGTCGTTTGTCGCTTGAACACCAACCTCGTTCAGGACGACCGTCGACCTCCCGAACGAAAGAAGAAAATCAGGTAAATTTATGAACTGATCTTGGAGAACCATCACCGAACAATTGACGAACTTGTTGATATGACTGATGCAACCGAATTTTGAGGGAGTAATTGCGAATGAAAAGAGTTGCAACAAAATTTGTGCCTCGCTTGCTCACGGAAGATCAAAATCAGTTACGACAAATGCGTGTCGTGAATTGAAAGAAGAGGCGGAAGGTGATCCAGACCTTACTTCGAAAGCCACCACTGACTGATGGAAGCTGGTGCTCAGGTTTCCAGTTGTGGAAGAGGTAAAGAAAATAACGATGGAGGCGTTAAAATGCATCACTTGGCACTAGTTTCGGCACTGCTTCGATTAGAGGAAAACGCGACTGGACCGATGCATTGCTTCGGATAGAGAAAACTTTGAAGGCGATAAAAGTGTAACCGTATAAAACTAAGTGAATAAAATTATACTGTAAATTTCCGGTTTCGTTGGGTACCCCTTGTATATGCATGTATGTATATCCATATAAGTTTATTTCAAATACTGTACTGTTTTTTCAGGAATATTCTTGATCAATGAACAGTCGAATAATGCTGTAATATATCTTCTGAATGCACCATTTTGTTCATAACGTATATACTTAAATGAAGCATCGTCCGGAATGGTTTTCAACGAAGTAAAATACAAAATATATAAGAGGTTATAGACTGGTCTCTTTCTAATTTTCCACGTTCAGTATCTATTCCCTGTTTTAGATTAATTGCCAGCTTTATCTGAGCATTTGTCAATGATTTATATATGTTAGTAGTAATAATACTGTTGTGATTATTCTCTTAGACATAATATTAGAAGCAGTTCAGATATATAACTGAAGGGCAAGGAGCTCTCCAAGTAATTCATTAACATATTCCTGTTGCTTTATTGCAAATACATTTAAACATTGGCTTAAATTAGCCTTTGCTCTGCAGTCAGTGACAATAAATGGTGTTAGGAGGAAAAGAAATGAGCTCATATATCAGTCATTTTAACATCTTTGGTCATTAACTTGCATTGAGTCGTCATTAGATATAGACCAATAAATACTGTTAAACTCTCAAAAGGAAAAGCCACAAACTCCAAGGATGTGAAGCACAATTCGAATATGTAACAATCAGAGACTGTTTCATTTCATGATTAACGCACTTCACAAGGCAATCTACACCTAGCTATGTTATACGATGTATATTATGATAGGCAGATATATTCAACTCATATTTTAGGCACACATATGGTAGTCTATAAGCAAATTAGCTTCTTTATTGACAACATGTGGAACGTGTTCTACAAGCTGTTTCTAAGTTATCAAAAAGAATAATTGAAGTTGCGGTCATCGAATCGTATCCTAACTACTGTTTCGGTTTAATATGATCTATAATTTCGCACTACGGCCAGAGAGTATTATAGTAGTATATCACCAGATATCACAGTAAATATTCAAATCCTAAAATATAGTTTATTACTCTGTGGACAGGAAACCAAATCATTAGCGCAAATTTATGATGAAAAGATTTTCATGGGTATGTTAATTATTCAAGTTGGAATTGAACACACAGTGTCTTTGACAATTAGGCAATTTCTCCGAACATTCGGATTGAATGATGATGTTCCTTCAATGATATTACGTTCATATTTTACTAAAAAATAAATCATTGAAGATTTTAAATG
>NC_042999.1:146769317-146771817 GCF_006345805.1 Octopus sinensis
AACAGTATAGCACATAATTTGCTCAGCTATATTTTTGCTTCATAGAAAATCCTTGGTTGTGGTGGTTCTTTAATAAAAAGCTAAAGAAATTTTGTTTTATTTTACAAATCTTACTTCTGTTTAAAAAATAAAATATATCTATGTTTAATAATAGATAAGTAAAATTACTTTATTTTGTATTGAAATACTTTATGGTGGCTGAGGTTTAAATATACAATCCGTACAAGCTATTGAAAACACATGAGAAAAACATCTCCTTTGGAATGAATAGCTACGTCATAGAAAAAAACTACTGTCATATAAAGATAATAGGGCATGGATTTTGGACAAAATAATCGCTTCTTGCTTTCAGCTTTTAGTATAGACCTAAAAATTGCTGAAAGCAAGAAGCGGAACCATCTCAGCGAAATAAGAGGTTTCAATTACTTAGAGCAGAAACTACACATTGACATATTAACGCCGACAATGCCTTGAACTAATGAGTCACCCATTTAACTTCCTTTTCTAAATCGTACATTCCACAAGATCCTTTCTCACGAATGCTTGCAATGTATAACCAAGGTCTACCGAGGTAGATTTAATTTAGAAATAAGCTGTTCAATACATTGTGAAATAATCAATACATTGTAAAAAAATTCTTATATTAATAATCATTTTTCGATATTGCTCTCATTTAAAGTTTACTTAAAGATATTTTTTTCAAATATCGTATAATATGCTCATGCTGGTTGCTTGGTAGAGTGTTTCGATATAATGTAAACCTCGTTTCAAGAAAATAACAAGGAAAAAAGGATAGGTACTTTATCTGTACAATCGATAAATGCCAGGTAGCAAAATACCAAACATGACATTAATAATTTCATTGATCAGACACTAGTTATGATCAATATAATTATTAACTAAGTGAAAATTACATTAATTATGAGACGTATATGAACCGTTTACCTATCACACATCAATATTCGGAAAATGAAATTCATTAATTATTATTGAATAAATAATTATTGAATGCAAATATTCTACAAGATTCAACAATGCTATATTTATCTATTGATCTTTCACGTGTTATACATTCACTATACAAAAAAGAACCCAGTTCATATCAATATGAAAATAGATACTTGTATAAAACTTTATACTTTGAAAGTATTCGCATACACATATAGACACGCTTGGAAAATAAATGATAGAGTCATATTTTTATACAGTGAGGTAAATTACGTCCACGAAGACAGATCGAGCAAACCCACATATAGAACCAGTACATTATATTACGCACTTTCTTTGTGTGTGTGTGTGTGTATGTGTGTGTGTGTGTGTATGTGTGTGTATGCGTGCGTGTGCGCGCGAATCTATACATGCATGTGTATTAATATGTATATCTCAATATATTTATACGTATATATGTTCGAAGAACGTTTGCATATATATATATATATATATATATATACATATATATATATATATATATAATATATATATATATCATCATTTAACGTCCGTTTTCCATGCTAGCATGGGTTGGACAAGGGCTATATATATATATATATACATATATATATATATATGTTAGTATGTATCTTTAAAATTAACTTTACTCCAATTTATGTTAGCGGAAATGGACTACATGTAGTTGTCGGCAGCTTGGTCACTACTGCCAGTTGCAGAATTAATAGCAACTCTTGCACAATATGCGTGACAGACAGTAGAAATGTCCGTTCTTTGGTTACCTACCTCAGTGAAATTTAAAACTCCAGAGAACAGTAATCAAATTTAATGTCTTACAATGCAAAAGGAGAAGGCCTATGTGGCAGCAAAGGAAGATAAATTTTCTTTATAATAGATACACTATTAGCCTAACCTCATTTAAATTCTTGAACACGAGTTAGATGGACCAGACAAGCGTGATAACCAAATAATATCAATAAAAAACAAACTCACAACGGGAAGAAAGAATATATTCGCAGGTATTCTAGCCTCACTCAAATATCATCTGAAATATATTAACCCTTTAGCATTCATATAACTCTCTCAATATATAATATTTATTCATTCAAATAAATTGTTTTCAATCAATCACCCATTATCTCGTAGCTTCGAGGATTCAATGATGAATTACTTATGTTGTATTACAAGGGTGACCGCCGCTGTCTAGCCTGTTTCAACAAAAAATAATGTTGAACGTTTGAACCAGATATAACCAGCTTAAGTGCTAAATGTTTACGTGTCAACAGAAGAACGTTCGATTCATTCTTAGTTATATGTATCTACACCAAAGCTGCTTTTCACAACTTTAAAATATTACCTAATACAAGAACCTTATGTAGATGAAGGATCTCATTCCCATCCTCCAAACGGAAGTAGGAAAATATGTTTATCCTGATTCAATCAACATGCAAATCTCGCTTTCGTTACGAACAGGGAAACATTGTATACCTAATAAGACAACACTTCACAAATGCAAATCAATACCTCATGATTTTAATATGCATAATGTTAA
>NC_042999.1:146781817-146814317 GCF_006345805.1 Octopus sinensis
CATCATCACGTGACCGACCAGTCCATCAGATGTAGTTACACATCGCTGGTCACAATGCGTTCGCATTGTTTTAGCCTTCAAATGACGCCACTCCGCTGGCTAAGCGAGCAGGCCAACAGAAGAAAGAGTGGGAGAAAGAGTGGTGAAAGAGTACAGCAGGGATCACCACCCCCTGCCGGAGCTTCGTGGAGCTTTTAGGTGTTTTCGCTCAGTAAACACTCACAACGCCCGGTCTGGGAATCGAAACCGCGATCCTACGACCGAGAGTCCGCTGCCCTAACCACTAGGCCATTGCGCCTCACACACACACATACACACACACCACACACACACACACACACACACAAACACACAGACATATACTCTTTTTTACTCTTTTACTTGTTTCAGTCATTTGACTGCGGCCATGCTGGAAGCTACCGCCTTTAGTCGACCAAATCGACCCCGGGACTTATTCTTTGTAAGCCCAGTACTTATTCTATCGGTCTCTTTTGCCGAACCGCTAAGTGACGGGGAACGTTTAACACACCAGCATCGGTTGTCAAGCAATGCTAGGGGGAGAAGAAACACAGACACACAAACACACCACAACACATATATATATATAATACATATACGACAGGCTTCTTTCAGTTTCCGTCTACAAATCCACTCACAAGGCATTGGTCGGCCCGGGGCTATAGCAGAAGACACTTGCCCAAGATGCCACGCAGTGGGACTGAACCCGGAACCATGTGGTTGGTTAGCAAGCTACTTACCACACAGCCCCTCCTGCGCCATATATACATATGAGCATGTGTGTGTGTGTGTAAATGTAAATGCCCTCTGGAATATAATCGCATTTCCTCTTTGAAACATCGATAAGCTGCACAAGTATTTCGCAATGAGAGCATGCCACCTCATTGCAGAAAAGCTGGAAGCTAATAAAGTTCAGTACATAATTTCTTATTCCCTGGTCATTTTAAGTTCTTCTCTTTCTCTTTTTCTTTCTTTCACTCTGTGTGTATACATACATAAATACATATATATACATATACATATAATATATATATATATATATATATATACATGTGTATTTGTTTGCATAAGTGTGTGTGTATGTGTACGCAAAGATGCATTGTCTAGTAGGCGATAAGCATAATATTCAATGCAAAGCATAGGAAACGGTCGATATAGTTGCGGATTATAGTGGGGACAAATAGATAAAGATTATGTCACCTGAAACAAAGTCATTTTTAACTTTCAAGGAGTTTGGAAGAACTGTACAGAAGAAGGTTTATATGAAACGACTGAAAGTGAACGAATATTTCCGGATATTTGTCTATTATTCGATCTGTTATGCGAGCGACATGTAGAAAGCAATTTCCAGAATGTCTAGTTTGACATGACAAATGCTTTCGGGTCGGTTATACATAACCAAGTACTCAATGTGCTGGGAGATAGGGCCAGAAGGTTAAGGAAGTTAACGAAAGAGGAAGATCGTGAGTAGTAGAAGAAGAGAGAATGATTTACAAAGAGGATGAATGTTGCAAGTCAAGCAATATGAAAAAGGACGATCGAAAATAGAATCCGTATTGGGATGTGGATACACACAGACCTACACACACACACACCGACACACACACACACACCTACACCGACACATACACACACAGACAGACCGACACACACACACCGGCACCGACACACACACACACATTTTGTTTGTGAGCACAAAAAGGCATAAAAAAAGAAAGTAACATGACTTCTTGTTGCATCACATAAAATTGTGCGCAAGCAGATTCTAGCAAATACACATCGATGACCTTACACTCTCGTTCATATGTAGAGAGATACAAAGACGTGTCAACATCCAAGCTGGAGACTTTTTTCACTTATACAAGTATCATACTAATAAGCACAAAGCATTTCATCCTTTTTATCCATCCATCCCCCCTCTCTATCTATCTATCTATCTATCTATCTATCTATCTATCTATCTATCTATCTATCTATCTATCTATCTATCTATCTATCTATCTATCTCCGAGGAAAACGTTCGTGCGGCGTGTTAAAATAATGAACTGAATGGACACACACACTATATATATATATATATATATATATGCGTGTGTGTGTTTGACTGTGGCTCTGCAGGTGTCTGTGTGTGCATGTATATGCGGTAGATATAAACGTAGCTGTCAATTGAATAGGAATGAAGTTGATGGAGCAATGTTGCTATAAACAGCCACAGGATAATAATATCTTGCCGAATTAGCGTTCTATTGAATACTACTTTGAATGGGAAAAGTAAAAGATATAATAAAAAGGGGGAAAATTTCCTTAATACAATAGTTAGTGTACTTTTCTCCTCTTTTGTACTATCTTTACCCACATCTACAATATGCATATCTCCATCTCTATTTCTCACACAAACACATGTTAATTCCCATATACACAAATACAAACATATATAGATACATACGTACATACAAGCATTCATACATACTTACATATATGTATATTTATTTATATGAACTCACCCTCGTACATACGGATGCAAGTATACCAATATACGTTTATACATACACACACACACATATATATATATATATAAATTCATACATACATATATATATATAAATACATGCATACATACATATATATATATATATATATATATATATACGAGCCTTCCTACATATGTACTGATACATGTAAACACACCACATACACACATTGATATCAATGGAAATCATTCGCAACGTAACCTGTCAGTATATCTTTTATCAATACAAAACCGCTATGTTAATTATAATCTGATGGTATTATCTAATGAGATATTACATTCCATAGATCTTTAGTAAGAGAAGACCAAAGAAAACCCGGTAATTATAGATGAAGAAATATATCTATTTTTCAAACGGTGTATCTGTCTCCAAATAAATCATAGCAATATGACTTTTAATGAATAGATGTCACTTTGAAGCAATTAAATCGCTGTGTAGCTGTCAACATTGACTTAGATTTCATATATGTATGTATGTATGTATGTATGCATGCATTATATATATACAGACATACACACACATATACATACATACATACATAATACATACGTACATACATATATACATATTATATATATAATATATATATATATATATATATAATTATACTATATATATATATAATATATTTACCACGTTTCTTCAACTATATATCGTGTTTGGTAAGATAATGAGAAATCTCAGCTGCAAATTTATGGTTCTAATGATGTCCTCTTATGTCTATTGAATTCGTATAAAATTTTACATTCTACGATGAAGTTATAATTATCCCCTCAATCACAAAGACAAAAATGTGATCTCCAGCATCGTTAAGATATTATAGGGCAAATACGGCAGCGGTTTGCCTGAAATGTTTGTGCGTTTCACCAAATAACTAAATATATAACATCAATTATGTTCCCGCATGAGATCACGCGATTTCTTTTCATAAATCGAGTTTGTATTAAATGTTTAACTCTCTTAAGATTCTGCCCTGCGAAATTCTGTTCCTGTGTCAAAGGGCATTATAAACTTTTCTACATATTTTTAGCTTTCTCTTTGCATTTACGTGATGTCACACTATGGTAAGACTCCGGCTTGAGAATTCCTTCTTTCATCCGTCCTACCAATCCCCGGGTCCTTGTGACGAGGTATGGCCATACCCTTTCTGCCAAACAAACGAAAGCATGATGTATTGAAACATGAAATAGCATCAAATGAAAATTTTATATGGTCGAGACAATGGAATTCACCATGTTACGCTAGACTTCACGGTCCATCATAGCATTACGGAGGTCATGTTGCTGGATGTTTGTATCCCTGGAGATTACATCAGGGTAGGAGAGTATTCGCCCTCTGGTATCGAGAGTAGATGGCTTCCTGAGGAGAAGAGTAGAACTTACCTCGTTTTCAGCTCTACAACAATGTCCAGCAAACTGGACTCTTCTACCTTTCACAAGAGATGATACATGTGGTAGTTTTCCATATATTTGTACTTTGGTTGGATGACGCTTCCACGAGAGATTTTGAGCTCTCATAAGGAGGCGAGTGTAAGTTCCATCCAACCGCCTCTCAAGCTTCTTTGATAACGTCCAGGTTTCTGAGCCATATAGTAGAATTGGTTTATATAAGTGGAGAGATAATTATTACATTCTTATTTATTTCTTGAATGCGTGTCAAGTTAATACTTTGCTGCAAGCTTACAGCTGTGTTTTAAACCATCACTCTCATATCGTTCCAGATCAGAACCACGATCTAACATGCTAGTATGTATAACATTGCATTGTCATAATAGGTATTAATATCCATGGGAAAATTGCTCAACCGTTCGACGTTAGCTATCTTGTCATGGATTACTGAGTACTTTAAATTTTGAGTTTTCCCGAAGTTTCTAGAAAAATTTGCTTTGCAGTTATAAGATGTTAACAAATTCAATCTCTCACTAGAGATCCCTCCCGCAGTTCCGTTGGAACTACATAACTTTGTACAGTGAGTCACTCGGCCTCTATTGCATATTGTTCTTTATATGCTTGTGTTTTGTACGACAAAAAGTATCGTTTTAAAGTTGTAATGTTGAATTACGTACATACTCTTATTTGCACTAGTCCTAACTGTAATTCTTTCGTCCTCAATAACTATGAGGCATTTTCATAATATTTTCTATTCCGTTAGTTATCTTTTGAATATTGTTACAGTTAATCAAATATCTGTACACATTTAGGTATAAACGATATGGGTTAATAAGGAGATATGTTAACGAAAATAGGTATACGTGTTCTTATTCTTTTCTTGTCTTTGCATTTAGCGTATTTAATATTGTGAATTACTTACGGAAAATTAAAGGCTAAAACTCATATTAAAACTTGAAGTTAGTTGTTTCTTGACGTTTGAGATCATGCAACATAAAGGAACATAACGGAGAAAAAGAATAACCAAATACGGTTCCTTTTCTTTCTTCAAGTGAGATGCAGTAGGAATCGTCGTAGATAAGCGCCTAAATTTTTAATGAAACAATAAGTGATTTTGAAACTCTGTTACCTAATAACCTATTGCAGATATAAAGTAAATAAAAATCCCGCTTTGCACAAAATTAGAATCGTCTGTTCATAGACAAGAGGGCATTTAGCCTATAACATTGTCCCATGAATTAAATGATATGGACGAGAGATGCAGTAAAAGCTTGGGAAAAGCCTAGGCACGAGGGAACATTCATAGTTCCTTATAAGGAACAAAAACTCAGTAATGAACGAGAAGGTATAATGAGAAAATATTCGAGTAACAAGAAAGTTTTTTTCGAATGACATTCACACATCTACCACTAAAAACATTATAAATATGATTATATAATATGTGTGAAGGATGTTTTGAAATTCTGTTAATCCTTTTATTCAAAGATTCGAGAAAAGCAGGATCCATCGTTAGCAATTCTCCAATATTTGATTTAACCACGTGAATATACAACAAATATTGACGTGGCATGATATTGTCTAGCGTTCATGTTTTGGTAACTTCAATCTTCAAAAGTCATACTTAAATAACTATATGTATGTTCGTACTCACATATACAAACAGAAGCAATACACACAGCCTTGTATTACATAAAATGTAAAGAATATGATCATTATACTCACACACACAAACACAACACATATACATCTCTCTCTATATATATGCACCTATGAGTTTATTCACATACGCACACTTATATACACTACTTATAGCAGGAAGTAGTATGATGTAAAAATTCACCTTACATACATATATGTAGAAACACACACACACAAACATACACACACATACACACGCACACACACACACACACACACTCACATACACACAAAAATGGTTTTTATTTAAGTACATACAAGCTTATAGAAAGGTATTCATGAACATTTGTATAAAAGAAAATCATGCGTGTCGATACAATATGAGCTAGTTTTCTTATGTAAATTTTTGCAAACGATATTTCAGAATTGGAAATACTTTAGTAAGTTAAGAAAATCAAACTGGGAATCTCATTGATTTTTTGACATTATTAGTGACATATATTCATTGACAAACTGTCATCATAATAACTTCTCTTCATACTTCTGTTATGTTTAATTCATATATATATATATATATATATATATATATATATAATATATATATGCATACATGTACATATATGTATATATATATAAATACATATATATAAACATATATGTATATACATATGCATATACATATATTTACATATGCACATATATTTATGTAAATGTGTATATATATATATATATATATATAATATATATATTATTACACATATATATATATGTATGTATGTATGCATATATATGTATGTACATATATATATCTATGCATGTATGTGCGTATGTATGTATGTATGTATGTATGTATGTATGTATGTATGTATGTATGTATGTATGTATGCATGTATGTATGTATGTATGTATGTATGTATGTATGTATGTATGTATGTATGTGTGCATCGATGGATGGATGTATTTATCAGGTCTCGATATTTGTGCTTCTCTATTACATAAATATATTCTTTCTTATATTTCCGACTTTTTGCCTCGGATTCTTTGATATTCTCTGTGTACTTGAATAACTGTGAATTCTTTTTGTAAAATTCCATAGCATTCTCCTTTTTTTTAAAAAAAAAAAATCAACTATGTTATTTTCGTTATGCTATCTATTGTTTTCTTTATTTTATATTTTGTATAGTTTTTCAGTTCTACTAAAGGCCGTTGCTTAATGTAGTTACCCACATTGAACTTCTAGTTTGATTATCATTTCTTGTATATGAGATACTATTACATATTACAAGCATCGTGATGTAAATACATACATACATACACATATACACACACACACACATATATATATATATATATATACATATGTATATATATATATATATATATATATATATATATATATATATATTATATATATTATTATATATATATATAATGAAAACACTATTCACCGGCTTCGGGTTTCCGTGATCATGACAACTTCGATCCATAACAATAAAGTTTATAAAATGTGAAAATGAGGTTATTTAGAGAGGTTTTTAGGCTAGCACTGACAGCATGTGCGATAGCAGTCATAATTCAGTAGCAGTCCAAAGTGTGTTAGGTAGGTCAGGTCCAACAAAATCAGGTTCTATATATGCCTATTTCACCGTGGAAGTACTAGTGGAGGATTCCACCAATTTTCAACCGAGTTATACTTAGAAAGGTATTCCTTTATACAAATGAAGGCTTAGGAGAAACTCAGTTCAACAACATATATATTGTTGTATGTCACATTGGTCTCACAGATTAACTCCACTCATTTCTTGATGGTAAAATCTATATGGATAAATTGGCACGATGATGCTTCATCCATTCCACATATGAGATGCTTAGTCAGATGGAATGTATGGTTGTATTCTTGAGATGCTAACACATGCAATCACTTATATTTCAATGGAGGCCCATAAAATTTATGACAGAAAATATAGTCTATGATTGCTAGCATTGTTAGCACCTCAGGCAGGGCAGAGAGGTGTCCCAATTATATGGTCATGGGTATTTTCGTCTTTCATGGCCATAAAATGGAGCGATTTCATTGGTGATTGCTTCAAAATTGATAGCTGTGTGCCTGCCAGTCTGTATGATGTTACACCACATTATGAGTACAAACGATTTATTCAATAAATTTGCCCATTGTTCTCTGTATGTATCACGATAGCGCAACTGTTTACATTGGGCATTATTCTCTACATATTTACCCAAACCTTGTTCGCTTGCTTCTTGGTTTCTTCTGTTTAGCCTGATCTCTCATCTTCCCAAACACATTAGTGTTCCACATTTAAATGCCTTCACCTCTTAGATTCAATTGGACAAAACGGGAAATTCTACATGCATTGTAAATGTTTTCAGGTGCGAACACATTTGAGCTATATCTCGTACTATACTCGTAACTGCAAAGTTTATAACTTCACGGATCGATTCGATCATTTATTTCGGAAGCACTCCTATTCCATCAACAAAATCAGATTTTCCCTATGATAATTATTATATTTAATATGCTTTCAAATTTAGCAACTGATTTGGACCCTATTTTATAATTAGCTTTCAACTTTCTCTTAAAAGACTAAAATTATGAATTCCCGATTGCGTTTAAATCTGGCGAATTACTCAGAAAATGCATCATTACTGTTCTATTTACTTTCGTTTTCTTTTTCCGGTTTGTTTATAATTTAGGGTGTTGCTAATGGATAAAAAGTTATGAAAATGCATACTTTCACACACATGCACACACACATACGCACACACGCGCGCGCGCACACACACACACCACACACACACATATATATAATATATATATATAATATATATATATATATATAATCACAATCTTCATATGCATCTTTATATATATATATATATTATATATATATATATATATATATATATATATATATTATATATATTTATGTATATATCATGCATACTCCTAAACACATACAATGTACATATGCAGTCACACACACACACACGCACACACACATACACGCATATATATACATAGAGAAATTATGGAAAATATTCCTTGCACAAACCTTGCCCTGTCAACCATTTCAAAATATGAATGTCAGTAGGTATATTTTGAAATGTTTAACTGAAGGGAATTATAATGTAAGAACTATCTTAGGTAACTACACGTAACATGTGTTCTAAATGCATTCAGAATATCCTGATATCAACATTTCTTTTTATCTCTATTCTAGTTTCAGATGACTGATTCTATACCTATCTACTGTGTCTCAATTTTAGCAGAATGGGAATATGAGAGTGGAATGTTTCAACCGAACCACAGTTGATAAATTCTTGTATGCAGTGTTTTAAATATGATATACGTACGGATTATTGAAATTTGTATAGTAAAATTCCAACCACAAAAAAGCTGAAACCACAATATTCGAACCCTTTGCAATCATTTACGATAATGTAAAATTGAGCTGCGACCATTCAATAATGCTATCATTTGTAAGCTGCCTGGGCTTTGTTCTCTCATTTAATTTAACTCAAACACACACACGCGCTCGCACACACACGCACACACACATATATGTAAGTATGTATAAATATAGTTTATACATATATATTGAATCACACACACATATATGTGTGTCTGTGTTCCTATACTTTTGTATGTGAATATATATACACGTTCTTTATCTGTATACATGTATTTCACACACACACACATATGAATATGTGTGTGTATGTCTATATATGTGTGTGTGTGTATACGCTTATGTCTGAATAAATGTGATATACATATATATGTATGCGTATATGCTTAATATGTTCGCGCGCGCACGCACCACACACACACAAATATCTATGTATGTATGGATGTGTGCATGTATGTATGTATTCATGTGCACGCATCTGAGTTAGCATGTAAATGAAGCTTGGGATAATTAAAATTTTAATTACCTAAACTAAATCTACTCGATTTACCGATATGGAAAATTGAGTAGAAATTCTAAGATTGTATCGACAATGTTTCGAGAAAGTAATTTAATAGGGAAGTTTTTCTCAGAGAATATCTCGGGATCTTAAGTAATTTTTTCAAGTAGGATTCATTATGGTGTTGTGGGAAAAATTGCGACTGATGCTGGTATATCTCACAAGTAACTTGAAAGCATTAAAAACACATAGTTCATGCCAGTAAGCCAATAGATAAACATCATTACGCTGGTAATAAGTAACACTGGATATTATATATATATATATTATATATATATATTATATATATAATATTTATATGTACATATATATATATATATATATATATATATATATAATATATAACGATTTAGAGTGACCCCAACAGGTCACTCGTCCACCAGAAAGAGCAGCCATAACTCACACCGCCAAGTATTATTAATTCAGAAATTAGGTGAAAATTAAAAACATTTACCCTAATTCATCCTTTAGACGTAGCAACGTTTCTGTGTCATTATGATTAAATTAGCTTAATTAAATTAAATTAAGCCAATCTACCATAGGTTACACTTCATCAGTAAAGACCTGGGAGAGACAAATATACACGAGGCGTCTGTATCGAAGCCTACGGGATATCTGACTTAAAATTTTCAAGACTGACGTATTCGCGCCAAACTTATCAACAGTAAATATATACTGCCGATTCAATCTCAGAATTATTCAGAAAATTATCAATTTCAATTTAGGGTAGCAAAAAATTCAATAGAAATTTATCGCAACCAGCGGCCTGGTGGAAAAAGAGAAAATAGTCATCGACTAAATATATAAATATAACGATTTAGGAGTGACCCCAACAGGTCACTCGTCCACCAGAAAGAGCAGCCATAACTCACACACGCCAAGTTTATTAATTCAGAAATTAGGTGAAAATTTAAAAACATTTACCCTAATTCATCCTTTAGACGTAGCAACGTTTCTGTGTCATTAATGATTAAATTAGCTTAATTAAATTAAATTAAGCCAATCTACCATAGGTTACACTTCATCAGTAAAGACCTGGGAGAGACAATATACACGAGGCGTCTGTATCGAAGCCTACGGATATCTGACTTAAAATTTTCAAGACTGACGTATTCGCGCCAAACTTATCAACAGTAAATATATACTGCCGATTCAATCTCAGAATTATTCAGAAAATTATCAATTAGTCATTTAGGGTAGCAAAAAATTCAATAGAAATTTATCGCAACCAGCGGCCTGGTGAAAAAGAGAAAATAGTCATCGACTAAATATATAAATATAACGATTTAGGAGTGACCCCAACAGGTCACTCGTCCACCAGAAAGAGCAGCCATAACTCACACCGCCAAGTATTATTATTCAGAAATTAGGTGAAAATTTAAAAACATTTACCCTAATTCATCCTTTAGACGTAGCAACGTCTGTGTCATTAATGATTAAATTAGCTTAATTAAATTAAATTAAGCCATCTACCATAGGTTACACTTCATCAGTAAAGACCTGGGAGAGACAAATATACACGAGGCGTCTGTATCGAGCCTACGGGATATCTGACTTAAAATTTTCAAGACTGACGTATTCGCGCCAAACTTATCAACAGTAAATATATACTGCCGATTCAATCTCAGAATTATTCAAAATTATCAATTAGTCAATTTAGGGTAGCAAAAAATTCAATAGAAATTTATCGCACCAGCGGCCTGGTGAAAAAAGAAAATAGTCATCGACTAAATATATAAATATAACGATTTAGGAGTGACCCCAACAGGTCACTCGTTCCACCAGAAAGAGCAGCCATAACTCAACCGCCAAGTATTATTAATTCAGAAATTAGGTGAAAATTTAAAAACATTAACCTAATTCATCCTTTAGACGTAGCAACGTTTCTGTGTCATTAATGATTAAATTAGCTTAATTAAATAAATTAAGCCAATCTACCATAGGTCACTTCATCAGTAAGACCTGGGAGAGACAAATATACACGAGGCGTCTGTATCGAAGCCTACGGGATATCTGACTTAAAATTTTCAAGACTGACGTATTCGCGCCAAACTTATCAACAGTAAATATAACTGCCGATTCAATCTCAGAATTATTCAGAAAATTATCAATTAGTCAATTTAGGGTAGCAAAAAATTCAATAGAATTTATCGCAACCAGCGGCCTGGTGAAAAAGAGAAAATAGTCATCGACTAAATATATAAATATAACGATTTAGGAGTGACCCCAACAGGTCACTCGTCCACCAGAGAGGCAGCCATAACTCACACCGCCAAGTATTATAATTCAGAAATTAGGTGAAAATTTAAAAACATTTACCCTATTCATCCTTTAGACGTAGCAACGTTTCTGTGTCATAATGATTAAATTAGCTTAATTAAATTAAATTAAGCCAATCTACCATAGGTTACACTTCATCAGTAAAGACCTGGGAGAGACAAATATACACGAGGCGTCTGTATCGAAGCCTACGGGATATCTGACTTAAAATTTTCAAGACTGACGTATTCGCGCCAAACTTATCAACAGTAAATATATACTGCCGATTCAATCTCAGAATTATTCAGAAAATTATCAATTAGTCAATTTAGGGTAGCAAAAAATTCAATAGAAATTTATCGCAACCAGCGGCCTGGTGAAAAAGAGAAAATAGTCATCGACTAAATATATAAATATAACGATTTAGGAGTGACCCCAACAGGTCACTCGTCCACCAGAAAGAGCAGCCATAACTCACACCGCCAAGTATTATTAATTCAGAAATTAGGTGAAAATTTAAAAACATTTACCCTAATTCATCCTTTAGACGTAGCAACGTTTCTGTGTCATTAATGATTAAATTAGCTTAATTAAATTAAATTAAGCCAATCTACCATAGGTTACACTTCATCAGTAAAGACCTGGGAGAGACAAATATACACGAGGCGTCTGTATCGAAGCCTACGGGATATCTGACTTAAAATTTTCAAGACTGACGTATTCGCGCCAAACTTATCAACAGTAAATATATACTGCCGATTCAATCTCAGAATTATTCAGAAAATTATCAATTAGTCAATTTAGGGTAGCAAAAAATTCAATAGAAATTATCGCGATAAATTCTATTGAATGGTTGCGATAAATTCTATTGATTTTTTGCTACCCTAAATTGACTAATTGATAATTTTCTGAATAATTCTGAGATTGAATCGGCAGTATATATTTACTGTTGATAATTTGGCGCGAATACGTCAGTCTTGAAAATTTTAAGTCAGATATCCCGTAGGCTTCGATACAGACGCCTCGTGTATATTTGTCTCTCCCAGGTCTTTACTGATGAAGTGTAACCTATGGTAGATTGGCTTAATTTATTTAATTAAGCTAATTTAATCATTAATGACACAGAAACGTTGCTACGTCTAAAGGATGAATTAGGGTAAATGTTTTTAATTTTCACCTAATTTTGAATTAATAATACTTGGCGGTGTGAGTTATGGCTGCTCTTTCTGGTGGACGAGTGACCTGTTGGGGTCACTCCTAAATCGTTATATTTATATATTTAGTCGATGACTATTTTCTCTTTTTCACCAGGCCGCTGGTTGCGATAAATTTCTATTGAATTTTTGCTACCCTAAATTGACTAATTGATAATTTTCTGAATAATTCTGAGATTGAATCGGCAGTATATTTACTGTTGATAAGTTTGGCGCGAATACGTCAGTCTTGAAAATTTTAAGTCAGATATCCCGTAGGCTTCGATACAGACGCCTCGTGTATATTTGTCTCTCCCAGGTCTTTACTGATGAAGTGTAACCTATGGTAGATTGGCTTAATTTAATTTAATTAAGCTAATTTAATCATTAATGACACAGAAACGTTGCTACGTCTAAGGATGAATTAGGGTAAATGTTTTTAAATTTTCACCTAATTTCTGAATTAATAATACTTGGCGGTGTGAGTATGGCTGCTCTTTCTGGTGGACGAGTGACCTGTTGGGGTCACTCCTAAATCGTTATATTTATAATTTAGTCGATGACTATTTTCTCTTTTTCACCAGGCCGCTGGTTGCGATAAATTTCTATTGAATTTTTTGCTACCCTAAATTGACTAATTGATAATTTTCTGAATAATTCTGAGATTGAATCGGCAGTATATATTTACTGTTGATAAGTTTGGCGCGAATACGTCAGTCTTGAAAATTTTAAGTCAGATATCCCGTAGGCTTCGATACAGACGCCTCGTGTATATTTGTCTCTCCCAGGTCTTTACTGATGAAGTGTAACCTATGGTAGATTGGCTTAATTTAATTTAATTAAGCTAATTTAATCATTAATGACACAGAAACGTTGCTACGTCTAAAGGATGAATTAGGGTAAATGTTTTTAAATTTTCACCTAATTTCTGAATTAATAATACTTGGCGGTGTGAGTTATGGCTGCTCTTTCTGGTGGACGAGTGACCTGTTGGGGTCACTCTAAATCGTTATATTATATATTTAGTCGATGACTATTTTCTCTTTTCACCAGGCCGCTGGTTGCGATAAATTTCTATTGAATTTTTTGCTACCCTAAATTGACTAATTGATAATTTTCTGAATAATTCTGAGATTGAATCGGCAGTATATATTTACTGTTGATAAGTTTGGCGCGAATACGTCAGTCTTGAAAATTTTAAGTCAGATATCCCGTAGGCTTCGATACAGACGCCTCGTGTATATTTGTCTCTCCCAGGTCTTTACTGATGAAGTGTAACCTATGGTAGATTGGCTTAATTTAATTAATTAAGCTAATTTATCATTAATGACACAGAAACGTTGCTACGTCTAAAGGATGAATTAGGGTAAATGTTTTTAAATTTTCACCTAATTTCTGAATTAATATACTTGGCGGTGTGAGTTATGGCTGCTCTTTCTGGTGGACGAGTGACCTGTTGGGGTCACTCCTAAATCGTTATATTTATATATTTAGTCGATGACTATTTTCTCTTTTTCACCAGGCCGCTGGTTGCGATAAATTTCTATTGAATTTTTTGCTACCCTAAATTGACTAATATATATATATATATATATATATATATATTATATTTATATATATATACATATGTGTGTGTGTATTCGCTAGTAAAGTGGACAATCATAGTTAAGGATAAGTTGAAATTTATAGTGGTACAAAACAGCTTCTAGTTAGCATTGCAGGAGCATGACAGATATAGCAACCAAATTTTCTTTAAATCACATCATGTCTTAAATTCCAACTAGCGCATTTTATAATGTAGTCTTGGATAATATATATCCGAGAAGCGGAATGACTGGCCCCAGTTGGAACATCTTTGCTAATAGGGCTGCTCGATCAAGACTGAGAAATGTGGAACAAAGGAAGGTTTGCCCTACAAGGGTTTCATTTCGTTGTATAATCAATAAATTTCAATTATCGTATAATATGATTTCTAACATGACTACAAATTGACCTCCAAAAAGAAGAGATTTATTTATCTAAACTGAAAAACTGAGTTTACCGGGAGTGATTTAAACACAGATGGACGTAAGTTAAATAATTATAAGTTATTCAATAACCAGCAGTGTACTGAGTTATTTCAAATTTACTACAATTATTGACATATATTTGGCTTCAAACTTTGGCACAAGCCAGCAATTTCAGGGTAACGTGTAAATGGATTACAGGTGCTTATTTTATCGAATCCGAACGGAATGAAAATCAAACTCAACCACAGTGGCGTTGACTCAGAACGTAAAAACGGACGATATGTTCCTAAACACTTAGCCCGGCGTGCTAACGATTCTGCCAGCTCATTGCCTTATTTTATAACATATATATTAACGTTTTGAAAAAGCCCCAGGGAGCAATATTTTGAGGGAAAGATCAATGTATATATCAATCCCATAAATGGTACTTCATTGTATCACTCACAAATTGGAAGTTGAACTGCACATTTAAAGATACAGAAATACATACACCAATGCGTTTTGATTGCAAATCTACTAACGCGGAGCCTATAGAGATTTAATAACGATCTCTAGCATATCGGTCGGGTTTGACTATCACCGACGATCCGTCCTGCCAAAAGGATATCCTTCACATATCTGAACTGCATCCCATGCATATCTGTTCACGACCAAATAAATATTTCAGCCTTCAACATCTGCTGTTACTCGAGAGCGTCCTGTGAGTATTGATTCGAAATTTGGTTGTTGCACTTTGACCTGAATAATATCACTTGACAAATTGGAATTTAATCTTACTGGACATGTTCAATTCCCAGGAGAGAAAACAGCACACCAAAAGTTTTTAGATATATAAATAAGGATTTTTAACACTTGAACGATACTGCACTTACTTTTTTGTTGTTGTTTTTGCTGGGACTGTTCAATTATATCTTGTATTTGCCTGATATATTATCCTTCGATTATAGTCGTATGAGGGACAAATACAAACCCGCAGGTTTCAAACACAGGCCTCAAAAATCCAGTTAAATACTTCAACGTATATATTTTGATTCTGTTGATTCTGCTATTATGTACAGAATATTGATTTCAAATTTTAGCCCAAGGCCAGCACATTTTGTGTTGGGTGGATAAAGTTACATCGTTACCAATACTTGAGTACTTATTTTATTGATCCCGAAAAGAAGAAAAACAAATTCGACCTCGACACAGTTTGATCTCAGAGCGTAAAGACGGATAAAATGCCGTTAAGTATTTTGCTGGCATGTTATCGATGCTACCTTCTCACCGTCTTAATGCATAGCAATAATATTAAAACAAGCAGTGAAGTGCTAATAAAAACTCTGTATCTGGGTATCTATTGTTTGTGGAAGATTTAATACTGTGATCTTGTACAAAGCACTTTTTCAGTATTTTCGTACTGCTTATCTGGAATGGAAACAGTTCAGTAGAAATACATTGCTATTTCTTATCATAAACAGTATATATGAGAGCGCGCGCGTGTGTGTAGGTCTGTCAGTCAGTCTTTTTGTCTGAGAATAAAACACAAACGTAGAAAAACAGGAACTTGATACAAAGCAAAACGTGAGTACAAAACAGTTTTTCGCAATTTCTTTGTTCGTATTTCCTATTAACCTCCTTACCTACATCACAATTTGATATTAAAAGTAGAATTTAGGGCAACGAAATTAATAGAAAAGGAAAAGTATCGTATTTATTTACGTATCCTTATTTTTAGAATTCAGACCCCACCGTACTCAACTTCGGATTTCAGTCTGTCAAATACTGTGCCAATGAAATCAACAGAGCGTGTCAAATATTGATTGCTGAAAAGTAATTTGCAATCTGCAAATCTAAGGGATTTTGCTTATGTTTAAAATCGATAATTAATATTTTGGCAGGCGAAGATAATTATATTTATCGCCTACAATAATGATTATTGATAACTTGTTATTGGTGTGTTGACAGTTTTCATATTGTGCAATATAATATCTATAGAAACTATTCGACAAACTGTATAGTCGGCTTTCTATATGTATTTGGCTCTCATTTACAATAACATTGTGCGCGGTCAAGCGTAAAAGTGGCGAGTCAGAAAGTTTAATCATTTGTTGGCATTTCATAAGCAGTTGAATGCACCAACATCAAACTTTCTCGTTCACCAAATGCCACATAGCACAAGACATTTCAGGCAGTGAAAGCAAAACTAACAGCAGTGCCAAAGCATGATCGCAGATCCAGAAATAAAACTAGTGATAATAAAAAAAAATGACTTCAATATTTAGCTGTTCACAGAAACATTCCTTATTAATCCATTATTACAACACAGTTAACGTAACTCGTTTTAATAAAATGTTTGCTGGGTTTTGGTTCAATGCTACATAGTATTATATCATATTATAGACTGCCCAGTCAAAACAATATATAAATATATATGTGTATATATATATATGCATATATATATATATATATATATTATATATATATATAATATATATATATATATATATATATATATATATATATATATATATATATATATATATATATAATATATATATATATGTGCGTGTGTGTGTGTCTGTGTGTGTATTAGGTTGGTGCATAATTATTGCGGCTCTTTTCAATAACTTTCATTCAACAAAACAATAACAACACTTAACAAAAACATCTTTAAATGATTATTCCAGAGCATATTCGCCATCTACTTCAATTTCTGCTTGGCGTTTTATTTAAATTTTTTGTTGAATAAAATTTATTTAAAAACAAGCCACAATAATTATGCACCAACCTAACACACACACACACACACACACACAGACACACACACACACAGACACACACACACACACACACACATATATATATATATATATATATATATATATATATATATATATATATATATATATATATATATCGGGAGAGTTTACGAAAAAAACAAAAGATGTGTGTAGTGGCTAACGATCTATCATATATATATACGGAGAATTTACAAAAAGAAACCAAAATAAAAACAAAAGGCGAAGACAGGTATTGTAGACAACAAACAGATGTGTTAGTCTTTTGCCGAATCGCTAAGTTACGGGGACGCAAACTCACCAACATCGGTTTTCAAGTGATGAGCGTGGGGCAAACACAGGCATACACACACACACATATATAATATATATGGTTATATATACATCTATCTATCTATCTATATCTATCTATCTATCTATCTATCTATCTATCTATCTATATATATATATATATATATATATATATATATATATGTGTGTGTGTATGTGTGTGTGTGAGTGTGTGTGTGTGTGTGTATGTATATATATATAAACAACTCTGCATAACCATCTGTTTCGTATTTATCTGAAAAGTTGTTTCCAAGGTTTCACAACCGATGTATCCTAACATACATATGCACACACCTACACATATAACCAACTACACACATATATTTACACAATTGATTAAGATAAATATTAATTTTGGGGAATTTTGTTTTGCATGCAATCTCCCTATAAGAGACAGACATGACAGCATTTGTAATATGCACGCTAAGAAATACCAAAGAATGGCATGCTGCTTGTAGCAACCCCAGTGGCAGTGCTCCATTGTATTTCAAGATTAACAAATTTTACCGCATTCCCAGTTTCATGCCATCAGTATGCGTGCTTCGTGTCATGCTTTCAGCCTTTGGTTAAATGAATGGGAAGTGGCTGGATAACACAAGGAATTATGGTTGATTGTGTTTTGCATGTTTTGTGCAGTATTTTGTATCATATTGCTTCAAGGTATATTAGGAATGAATATTAGAATATCAATAAGAATGGATTCCCTAAATTACTTTTTCGCTTCAGTGTTGGAATCATACTCACAGCTTATAGTAATGAGTGTATTACAAAATGTTTTTAAAATTTTAGTGATATTAATGTTTCTTTGTACTTCCATTCGCCTTTGAAAATATTGCATTAAGAAACATTCCTACAATTCTAGATATATCTTGTAAACATATTCAGTGTTCCTCACTTAGGCACACTGGATTTTAAAACAGCTAGAAATAGCGCTGAACTACACAAAAAGAAGTAAGTATTATTTATTTGTTGTCACAAGAGGCACTGTCTTCTGAACAATTACAGTCTGTCCAATTCCACAGAATAAGACGACATGCTGTGAGCGGTACGTTGTAGCTAGCATCGGACTAAATAAGTTATAAATAGTTCTCCTTAAATCACAGTCGTCTGTCAGCAGCAGCAGCAGCAGCAGCAGAGACAGAGATGTAATTACCCAGATTTGCAGTTTTAACTATCACCTAATTGGCCGAATCCAATACAGCTCCTTGTCGTACTTCATTTCACAAAGAATTGTTTGTAAGACTGCGCGCGCATCAACGTCTGAGTGACAAGACTGCGAACCAGCAACAAATTCTTAGAAATTTAATCGATGCATTATTCTGTGAGAGGACGTTTTGTTGCCTTTCTAAACATATAAAGCTATTTATTTGCAGACGTACATACACATATACACACACACACATATATATATATATATAGACATGAATACATATATACATACACACATACATATATACATGTGCACTCACACACACAAACACACACGCACACACACACATATATATATATATACGTATATGTTGTGTCTGTTTCTCTCCATATATATATACATGCACAAACACAACTTTACACACACACGCATACGCACACAAAAATATATACAGAGAATGAGAACGAGAAGGAGGGAGAGAGTGAGATAGAGAAAGAGAGAGAGGGGAGGTCTATGTGTCCATGGAAGTGTGTATAGAAGCGTGAGTGCCTAGTTACCTATTTTCTTGAATTCGATTTCATACGATAACTTTTTCTGAACGGTAAGAAGCTTACAAATAAATTAAGCTGTTAATATATCACAGTATAATTGTGTTTATTGTGTGTACTTCTTAATGAAAAGAATGATACAAACATAGCTACATACATACATACGTACATACACACAGAGACAAACACATGACTATATATATTCAATAGATTCACTACAAGTGTTAGATATATGAAGACTTTGTAACAATAGCTAATAAGTAATACGTTGTTGAAAGGTAACTTGCTAAAGAAAGAATCTTTAAGATATATTCCTATAGAAATAGTTAGATTGTGAAATAGGTACAAAATAATGATAAAACTGATTTTCAACAAATAGGAAAGAAAAATAGAATCATTTTCTGACAAATGGAGAGAAGCAGAATTAGATTTGCCAAGCTAAAAAAAATTCGATGCTAAACCATACATTGATAAATACAAATATTGCGTTTTCGGTTTTGGCTTGACAGTTTCAAACAAGTCTTTTTTTATTTAAGTCAGTATATTCCAACTAGGTTAAATATAAAATGTTAAAACATTAGGCATCTATATTTTAGTTCCTTCATGGAGAGCTTATACTATATTTAACTGGTCATTAAAGGAGTTAGCAAGCCTTGAAAGGAAAGAATAAAAAGAATGAATTTAGAATACAACACTCGGCATCTGAAAGAGAAAGATTATATATACAACATATACTGCGGGCTAGTATTGTCAGGAAAGTAGAAAAGTATTATAAAGGTTCTCTTGAGAACTAAGAATATACAGGATATAGAACCAAGTGAATATTAATACAAACAGCTACAAAACAAGACTAAAACAGAACACAGTATTCAAGAAAGCCAAGAAATACAAAACGCAACCTTTAATGACAGATATTTATATCGCGATAGGAACACCCTCACACAAATTAGGAAAAAGCTAAACCTTTGCCCAAAAGGGAACAACAAAATCAAAGCTGCGACTAAAGGATATTTGGAGATAGAGGATCGAATCTTTCCATTTACAAGCCACCAAAAACACGTAAAAATACAATGTATTACAGGTTTGCAAAATACGAGGAAATAGGAAAGAAACAAGCACATACACCGGCTGCCCAGTCTTCCCCTCTCTTTTTATGCACATACATATGAATACACACACGCACACAAACACACACATACACACACACATAGATAGATAAAGATAGATATTGCCGGTATGGGGTTCTCCTGGGTTTCACGTGCATAAAGCGCTTGGTTTATTGAGTTTCTTCAGACCTTAAACCCGTTGGCGTATGGCTTCTCTAGCAAGTCTTGAGAAGCCATAGGCCAACAGGTTTAGGGTCTGAAGAAACACTGTAAAAGGTAAGCACTTTATGGACGTGAAACCCAGTGAAAACCCCACAGACCGGACATATCTGTCTTTATATACACCACTGCTCTATAACTTAGAGTGTACTTCTGTTTCCTTTTCCGGATTTATGATTCACTGACGATGCACACACCCCACACATGTATATATACATATCCATTCTTAGTTATATATAGTGGTAAATCAGGATAGATGCTATAAAAGGGTTGGAGTCGATCACATTAAGTTATCCTATTTCATAGACCTTCATGTAGAGAAGGCAAATTGTAACTGGCAGAATTAGCATATCATATACAGATATAAAACTAAGTCGTGACATTCGAATTAAATGCTGAACTACTGACTCTATCAAACACTTCTGATGAAAATAGCAATAACGACAATTATAATAAATAATAAGAATAATCCTTTCTGCTAAAGGCACAAGCCCTGACATTTTGTGGGAGGGGGCTAGTTGATAATATCGACCCCAGTGTTTCACTGGCACTTAATCTATCGACCTCGAAACGATTAAAGGTAAAGCCGAGCTCGGTGAAATTTGAACTCAAAACGTTTCGTCCAGCATGCTATCGATTTTGGTCAAAACATTTCATCCAGCGTGCTAAGGATTCTGCCAGCTCGACGCCTTAGAAATAATCTCTCGTGGCTTCTGATCTTAATTGATTGGAAATGTTATCATGTACATTGTTTTGTCTTGGTATAAAGATAGGCTACAGCAAATATTCTGCTCAATACCACAGATTTGCTTATCAGTTGTTTGACCTTAACAAGTTGAGCATGTCCCTTAGTGGCTGACGATATGTGCATCTCTGATCACAAGCAGAAGTAATGAGGGAGCATCATAGCCATGTGTTGAGAGGGATTCTTTGGGGTTTGAATAATTCACCTCTGGAAACATGGGTGTTTCATTCAACATCCTTAAACAATCCTTATTCAGGGACCTTTTGAGTTGGATGGGTTACTCGACCAGAAGAAAATTCTAACTGGGCTCCACCTGCAAGGTCATGTGCTGTTTATCTTGATATGAGATCACTATGTCGCGCACATATGGTTGTGATGCACGTGCCTAGTATATCCTTATCAGACAGGTAGTCATGATGGGTATACTGGGCTTCGTATATTTTACCCTAGTGTCACTTTGATGGCATGCACTGCTCTCTCACTCAATAATAATAATAATAATAATAATAATAATAATAATAATAATAATAATAATGATAATAATGATAATAATAACAATAATAATCCTTTCTACTGAATGCACAAGGCTTGAAATTTGGGGGATGGGGATAGTCGATTATATCGACTCCACTTTTCAACTGGTCCTTAACTTATCTACCCCGAAAAGATCTAAGGCCAAGTCGTCCTCGGCAGGGTTTGACCTCAGAACATAATGGCGGACGAAATACTTTAAAGTGTTTTGCCCGGCCTGCTAACGATTTTACCAGCTCGGTTTCAAATTCTAGTACAAGGCCAGTAATTTCAGGGAAATGGGGAAAACGGATTGCATTGACGTTAGAGTTCGATTTCTACTTATTTTAGCAACCCCCCGCCCCGAGAGGATGAAAGGCGAACTCGATCTCGGCGAGACTTGAACTCGGAACGCAAAGACGGACAAAATGCTGTTAAGTATTTTGTCCGGTCATCTTACGATTCTATTTGCTAATCGCCCAAATAATAATGGTAATAACAATAATGATGAAGATGATGATGATGATCATGATGATCATGATGATGATCATGATGCTAATTATGATCATGATAATGATGATGATGATGGTGGTGGTGATGATGATGATGATGATGATGATGATGATGATGATGATGATGATGATGATGATGATGATGATGATGATGGTGGTGGTGGTGGTGGTTCCATTAAGAGGCGTTTTCATCGTTTTTGTCTCGAAATTAGTGCCTAGCATCCCTAATATCAATTTGAATAATTATGATGCATTCCAGATTTAGCACGAAACCAGTAAAATGAGAAACACAAAAAAACGAAAAAAAAAAACAAAAAAAAAACAATGAAAATTGCTGCAGCGATGTATAATCGATTGAAACGAGTCCTCTTTAGAAATTTATTTTTTATTTTTTAATTTCACTTTAAGGATATTTTCAGCAATTATAAAAGTAGTCTTTCTCGAGAAGTAAGGCCCTGCATTCGGTAGAATTAATCATATGGCAAGTAGATTAAGAATAGTTAACTGGCCATATGGTTTCTGTAACTTCCATTTTTTTTTTCTTTTTAGAAATAAATGACCAAAGATGCTCAAAAGGCATAACGCAGCATCTGCAGTGAAGTGCAGTCACCAATCGATAATCTATTGTGTGTTGCCCAAGGAAATTTCGAAGATTCGACAGAGTGGTATAATATATCAAGACAAATCTATTCATTAGGCTTATAATCTAATCAGAAATAGGAAATATCTGAAAATATTTGGCAACCGTTTCTGGATGTAGTTTACATAGTGTGTGTTTATTTTCATCTATTAGTCATGATCAATACAATGCCCATAAACAACTATAGGGTCTCCGAAACGGGTAGCAGACTGGAAGGAAAATATTCCCAAACCAGAAACCCAACATGAGTGCGTAAAACAAAATGGACTCCTCTGAAGGCTTTCAAAGAATCAGGTGATGGCGTCAAGTCAACAATAATAGAACTAACGTTACAAGTTTTCTAGTAGACTTCCGTATTTTCAGAATTGAGAACTAGCAGGGTTGTTATTCTGAGATGTTTTTCCAATCGATAAAGCTGCAAAAAAATTTCGTAATAGAAACATTTAGATGTTACTATTTCCTTTTAATTTTCAGTATTTTGTTGTTCTTTAAGTATGAGGGTTATTTATACACTCACTTTCTCATGGTTTACCAGCTTTAAACAACACTGGAATCGATATTAGTAGCACATAGGAATTACACAAATAAGTCATAATTCATACAAAACTCTTCATATTGGACATCGCAGATAAGATACGGAGATGTCGACATCAAATAACGAAGTTGTAAATATCTCTAGAAACGAAATAGTCTTGACGGGAGTGGTTTTGATTGTAGTTCTGCTTCATCAGTGTTGTTCTAGGGATAAACAAAAACTAGTAAGTTATAATTAGTCTTAAAGATGTTATTTTGCGTGTTGGAAGCTGTCTGTCTCTATGGACTCTTGAAACCGACCAGTATGCATTGAAAATGGAGAAGTTATAACACTTCGATTATGTTTGATTATGTTCGTTAACAGACATACAACCAGTTTATACATTTTAGACTGCAAGAATGAATGTTTACAAAATAATTCTGATTCTGCTATTAATGCCGCTCTATGTCCATTGTCAACATATTTAGCGTTTGAGAGACTTCTTTTATATGCAACTAACATTGCCAGAAAAATCTCGCTGTTGTAAAGACTGGAAGAGATGTTTCCTTTTCGGAGCTATGCACCACTTGATGTTATAACAAAAATACGCCGAATTTTATTAATGGATCCAAGTTTAATTCAGACGACGAGAAATTTGTTGGCTACACTTAAACGTCCACATCACTGAAGGCAAGGAATTTATTTGTCCAGAAGAGCATTGGAAGTCGATACCAATTTCTTGAGGTATAGCATAGATACCATTTTAACTGTACTGGTACATTTTCAATATTTCTAGAAGATCTATAAACACATCTGCCCTTCTTAAAGGTCGTGTACTTAATCTTGGAATCTAATAAAATCTCGAATAAAGTGTCGAAATGAAACAACTTCAGCGGAATGAACATCTCCGTAATAATTAGTTGTCCAGTACTTTAAACACCTCACATTTTAGCAGCTATTCTTCAATAATATCCGTCTTGTATTGAAAGCAAACTGAATGATATGGCTAAAGGAACGTGTCAAGCTATTTACGAAATAATAATCTTCACGTGAAATAGTAAATTCGACCATTTCTAATCAGGAGGTGAGATAAATTTGTAAGGAAACATTGAAGCAAATGATGGAAATTCATAGGTGGTGTGATAACAATGATGAAGTGGAAGAAGTGAATAGAAAGATTTCGATTAAGGTAACTTTTGAAACGGTAATCGGCGCAATTGTAAAGCCAAATTCCTGATGCTGCATGTGAATAAAGTTGAACAAGTTCTTACTCGTTGAATTATCGGAATTTATGAAACAATCTATTGAAAACAGAAAATAATTTCCTGAAAAATATGAGAAATATTTCTAAACAGATAAATTCTGGGAGTTTTAACTTATTGTATTCACTTAATGATAACAACAATAAGAACAACAACAACAATAAAAGATGTTGTTGTTGATGATGATGATGATGATTAAGAAGACGATCAAGATTAAATTTTACATTTATTAACCGGTGTGGCCCATAGATTCAGAACAATAACCTTAAGATCTACAAATGATGTGAGAGAACACGTAGTACTAATATTAAATGCTGGATGTGGCAAATTCGTTCTATAATATATGAAGCTTTTAAAATTTGTAATTAAAAAGAGGTACATTACTCAAGCTCAGTAAATATATCCATTTACAATAAGTGACTGTGCCTTATGGATATTTTGTTCCAATGCTTTAATGTACAATACAACATTCTAAAAAATTTTCTGACAATACTATTTGCATAGCCAGATGTAAACTGTTTAGAGACATACATACACTCACACCTACACTATAAATTTGAAAACAGAAGAGACCAACAGGACTAGTTACAGTCATCGATTGAGATATCAACGGTGCCTGGATACCTAATTTAAAAAGTCACAGCCATAATACTTATAAGCCCAATATAAGCTAATTGCTTCAGTTAGGTGGACAGAGTAGCTTGCTTCTAAAACAATCGAGAGTTATTTTTATTGGTAAATTCATGTCTGTTAAGGGTATGCTGTGATATTGCGTCTTGTAATTCACAGAATATTTCAACTTACTTTCTGGCCGGATTCTAATTCATTATAAATGAATATATATATAGTTTACTCCTCCGTTAAAATTAGGATCAACAAAAGTTACTCGATCCAGTGTCATATAAATAGTATTTAATATACACAATTTTAAATAGAGTTAAAACACTGGAGTGAACATTTCTCAAAACAAAAAGTAAATATTGTATTAAAGTCTAAATAAAACTAACAACCGCGTCAAGTAAGAGATCTGCAGACCAACAATCTAACTACATTCATTAGTGAACCCAATGACCTGAAGCTGATACACCCAAACATGCACACCTAATTAAAAGTTCTGCATGCATGAATAAATACTAACAATTTGTAGTTCCCCAAATTTAATCAATAAAATGTCACCATACAATCTTCCAACCACAACCTAGCATATAGTCTAATTATCATTTAACAAAGCTCGAGTTACAATAGAATATTTTAACTTAACAGAGACTATATAAAACCGACTTGAATTAAATGCACGATGGTTTAGCAGACAGAAACATCGAAGTCACTATCAATACTATTCTTATATATATATATATATAATATATATATATATATATAATATATATATATATATATATATATATGTATAGTTATAAAAATATATTTACAGCTAAGGGCTACTGAAAATGATCATCGCCAATTATATATATATATATATATGTATGTTTATGTATATATTAACATACACACTCACACATACATATGTATATTTATATCATTCGCCATGATAGATCGCTAGCCACTACACACACTTTTTCTCTCCTTGTTTCTTTCTGTGTTCCTCTCTGTGGAAGAGCGTAGGCTCGAAACGTTAAAGACTATTTCAATTCCCGAGCGTTATACTAATACATCTGTTTATTTTCTACACCACCTGTCTTCGTCTTGTTTTTTTTGTGAATTCTCAGTATATATATATATATATATATAATATATATATATATATATATATATATATATATTATATATATATATATTTATACATATATAAAGTTAATCCAAACAAGAAAGCACAAAAAAACACAACAACGCGAGGACGTGGAACAAATATAGTATTATTGGATGCTCAGGAATGAAGGAAAGAAGGAGGGTTTAACGTTTCGAGCGGAGCTCTTCGTCGGAAACATAGGAGAAGGAAAGATCCAGAGAAGGATACATACATATGTATGTGCCAGTTTCTGCTGTGTGTGTAGTACACACAGTGTACGTGTATCTTAATGTTGCCTGTGTATTTATATACACATATATATCTTCATACATATATGTGTGTATACATACATGCATACGTACATGCACATACAACAGTTGTATTCATTACTTTTGTGCGTTTTCTGAATGAATGTTTCATAATATCATTTCACTCTTTAAGGGCTAAGATGAAACATCAACAATTTGTTTCCATTTTTCAAGTGACGACAGAAAACAAATTACTTATAGACAAATAAATGTTATAGAAAGCAGGTGTCTTTATATTCTACGCATTTCCAGCCTGTATTTGCGTCTTTTTTTGCAGTATTAAATCATCGCGGTTCTTTAAAATCTGGTAGATACTTCAACCGTCAAGATTCCCCAAATCGATATTGATTTGAAAACCTTATTGTTATTATTGAGAGAGCAATGCATACCATAAAAGTGACACTGGGTTACAGATATACGCAGCCCAATATACCCATCATGACTAGACATGGAGATCTCATACAAAGATAAACGGCAAATCAACTTGCAGGTGAGGCCCTGTTAGAATTTTTTCACGTCGAATAGCCCATCCCACTCAAAAGGTCCCTGAAAAAGGTTTGTTTAAAGATGCTGGACGTAATACCCATGTTTCCAAAGGTGAAGTATTAAAATTCCTCTCAACACATGGCTATAATCCTCCCCTACTGCTACTGCATATAGTCAGCCACTAAGGGACATGTTTATGGTCAAACAACTGACAAGCAAATCTACGTCATTGCAGCAGTCCATCACTTATATTAAGACAAAACGTGTACATGATAACACTTCCAAACAGTTTAGACAAAAGCCCTGAGAGCCACTGTTTGCTATTGCATTATGATTGCAGCTGTCTTTGATGTTGTTTGTGTTGTTGTTGTTGTTATTGTTGTTATTATTATTATTATTATTATTATTATTATTATTATTATTATTATTATTATTATTATTATCCTTATTATTATTATCCTTATTATTATTATTACATTCGTTAACATCTTCAGTATTTCGATTATTTGAATTTTTCTTGGGGGGACATTTGTTTTACACAAGAATTCATTAGTTGCATGGAAAGAGGTTTCCAAAAGTGAAAGATGCATTATTGTAATTTGCAAATGTTTGTGTGTGTGTGTGTGTGTGTGCGTGTGTGTGTGAGTGGAAAGAGAGAGAGAGAGAAATAAAGTTAGACAGAGGGAGAAAATGAGTGGAAGAGGCAGCAGATATAAATGAGAGAGGGAAGCAGAGAATACCTACTTCCCGTACTAAAATGTTATTTACCATGCAAATAGTATTAGAGAAAGAAAAAAAAATCTTTCCAAAAAGATTCACAAACTGCAACAACAGCAATACAATATGTCTACAAGGTTGTATTGTGAGTACAAGATATTTTGTCGGACGATGGACCGTACAAATAGAACATATAAAAGGCTTAATAGAGGAGCAAGAAGGTTATTTAAAGAGAGAGATTGCAACATGGCTGAAACTAGAAAGTAATTATACACAAATATTTATTTTATTACACCCTTTTTTTTTAACTTTGTAAATAAGTATGTGTTA
Organism: Octopus sinensis; assembly: GCF_006345805.1. Taxonomy (NCBI): domain Eukaryota; kingdom Metazoa; phylum Mollusca; class Cephalopoda; order Octopoda; family Octopodidae; genus Octopus; species Octopus sinensis. Next base: position 146,810,745 of record NC_042999.1, read on the forward strand.
TATATTTCTCTTGTTTTTATTTCTACGAAATGATATAATTTCCTCCGCTGTTGCTATTTGTGTGGATACAACATCATAATCATAAATTTCATTATTAGTCGCAGTATCCTCGTAGTCTCATTTGTTATTGCTTTTATTGAACAAGCGAGCGCAGTTTTGTCTGCCCCGGGTACGAAGAGTTTATTTTGTTCGCATATTATTTTTATTTTTCTGCTCCATTGAATGTACGACACATAACATCTCAGCAGTGCTTAGTAATACTATTTTCTGTAGGCAGTGCATGAGCGCCTGATGTAGTTATATATCTGATGACGTCTTTTCTTTATCGTTCTCAAGAAGGTTTCTTCGATTTTCTATTCTAGCATTCTCCTTATTATAATACCCAGATTTTGCTAATGGTTGTATTTTTTATATATGATGTTGTTCATGTTGTCACTACTACTACTACTACTACTACTACTACTACTACTACTACTACTGCTGCTGCTGCTGCTGCTGCTACCGCTGCTGTTGCTGCTGCTGCTACTGCTGCTGCTACTGCTGCTGCTACTGCTGCTGCTACTGCTGATGCTACCGCCTCTATCATTATTTATAAAGCGATGAGCCAAAGGAATCGTTACAGCATCGGCAACAATGTCTTGTGACATTTTCCCAGCACTTTAATATATATATACATATATATATATATATATAATATATATATATATATATATATATATATATATATATATATATGTATATGTATATATATATATATATATATATATATATAGCCTGCTTTAAATAAAGCATATTACTCTACCACTGGTATTTGAGTACTCTTTTTTCCACCTTGTTTCACATTTATGTGTTCACTCCGGTATGTATATATATATATATATATATATATATATATATATATAATATATATATATATATATATATATATATACATGTATATATATCTATATATATGTACATATAGTAAAACGAGAATCCACATCAAAGTGGCACGTGTACGTTACTACTACTTTAACCCTAGGCAGATTCTCCACCAGCCGGTTTTCGATGCAACGTTCTGCACCTTATATACAATATATCGCTAGGAGGGGGAGCGAACTCGTACTAACCTCCATGAGCAAACAGGATCGGGGGACTGGCCAGTTTCAAGCTGGCTGGCTCTTCGTCAGCCGCAAGTACATGCGCAATGGTGTGATAGCTAACATCCGCTTCTTCCAGTGACATATTGAAAAAAAAATCAGTGACCATTGGTCACTGATTTGCAACAAGCAAATTAGCTAGTAATAAAATCTCAAGTAGAGATAGAGTAATAACGTATACTAAACAGTAAAGCGGGTAGCCACATCGAAGCGGCAGTTGAATGTTACTACTATTTTAACCTCAGTCAGATTCTGATGGAGGTTAGTAGGGGTTCGCTCCTCTTGCTAGCGATATATTATATATAAAGGATGCAGCTAGTGGGGAATCTGCTTGGGGTTAAACTAGTAGTAACATCACTTGTCACTTTGATCACACCTGCGGTTAATTCTGTGAGAATGGACAACTTGTCAATGTTTTCAAAAGGTGTCTCTCCCTCTTCTTCTTCTTCTTCTTCTTCTTCTTCTTCTTCTTCTTCTTCTTCTCTTCTTCTTCTTCTTCTTCTTCACCTCCTCCTCCTCGCCCGCCACATCCCCTCTCCTCCTCCTCCCCCTCCTCCTCCTCCTCCATCTTCTGCATGCTGTTGCTGCTGTTACATACATTACCGCGTATGTTAGCTTGAATTTCGTTGCGAACAGGATTCCTGAAATATCAACTCTCCAACGCAGAATTCTTACAATATACAGGATCCCATTTTTCTGCACGTCAGCAATGAACACTCAGTTCCAATATTCCTCACCTTCGTAGCCAGCAGTTTTGATTTTGTGCAAAGTGTACCAATTATTACAGGAGGAATAACCCTAACCTTAGTCTTCCCAATCTCTTCACTTCTCTTTCTAGGTCTCGATCTTTCTCAATGTTCTCGATTTCTTCAGTATCCACTGTATTGTCAGATGGTATTGCAATATCAGTAAGCTTGAATTGCTCGTTTTGTTTCTAAAATTGTATTTGACCTTCTTGTTTATAAATTATGATATGTCTTTATGGTGAAATCTCATAAAATCTTACTTTTTAATCTTCATCGCGTCCTCTGGTTCGTGTTCATAGTACTTCTCTTCTACTTTGAATCCATACACTTGGCTAACATCTCAATGCACTCCTTTGTAGATACAATCATGCGTGCACTTGTATTCTTTTCGTGCATTTATCTATCATTATTTGACGTTGATCTGCTGAAAGTACGTGAGAATATTCTTCTATTCCTTCGTTAATAACGGAGACACTCATGCGTATATTCAGAAATAGCAGCACTCGGAACCTATGCGGAAATATAACGTTGAACCTGACAGACTGGTGACGTGCTCGAGCTAGAGATGACAGCAACTCAGAATAGTATAAGCTTTGTTAATAACCATGTTAATGTGCGTGTGTTTGTGTTTCTGAACTAAATTGTTAACTTTTCGTAATATATTGCTTTACATGTTTTATACGAATATCACATCTCCAGGTGTTTTGTAATCCATTTGTACGTCACGTTTTGTATTATAGATAAGGGCTCACGTGGCCAATAACAGAATCAATATAATAATAATAATAATAATAATAATAATAATAATAATAATAATAATAATAATAATGATAATAATAATAATAATATAATAATAATAATTATTATTATTATTATTATTATTATTATTATTATTATTATTATTATTATTATTATTATTATTGAGTGAGAGAGCAGTGCATGCCATCAAAGTGACACTGGGGTAAAATATACGAAGCCCAATATACCCATCATGACTACCCGTCTGATAAGGGTACACCGGGCACATGCATCACAACCATATGTGCGCGACATGGTGATCTCATATCAAGATAAACAGCACATGACCTTGCAGGTGGGGCCCAGTTAGAATTTTCTTCAGGTTGAGTAGCCCATCCCGCTCAAAAGGTCCCTGAATAAGGGTTGTTTAAGGATGTTGAAAGAACCACCCATGTTTCCAGAGGTGAATTATTCAAACCCCAAAGAATCCCTCTCAACACATGGCTATGATGCTCCCCCACTACTTCTGCTCGTGATCAGAGATGCATATATCGTCAGCCACTAAGGGACATGCTCAACTAGTTAAGGTCAAACAACTGACAAGCAAATCTGTGGTATTGAGCAGAATATTTGCTGTAGCTCATCTTATTATTATTATTATTATTATTATCATTATTATTATTATTATTATTATTATTATTATTATTATTATTATTATTATTAATGTTGTTGTTGTTGCTGCTACTGCTCCAGTTCTTATTCTTATTCACATTGGTGTTGTTGCCACCATCACTGTTATGATTACTAATATTAAAACTATTATTATTAATGTTGTCTCAATGCTGTTCTTGATTTGTTTCTATTCCTTACATTGATTTAGGATCGATAATGCTCACACGAAATTCTCCTAAGACTATAACAAATCAACTTAAATATATTTGCTTTGCCAT
>NC_042999.1:146826817-146870325 GCF_006345805.1 Octopus sinensis
CCACTGGGCCATTGCGCCTCCACGTATATTTATATATATATATATATATGTGTGTGTGTGTGTGTGTGTGTGTGTGTGTGTGTGTGTGTGTGTGCGCGTGTGTGTATGAGTGTATGTGTGCGGTCGAGAAGTAAACTTCTTACCAAGCAGTCATACCTGCGCATATGCTTATGTGCGAGTGTGTGTTAGTTATTCTGTATGAAACGTTAAAGATTACACAGACCATATCCATGTGATACAATACGCAGGGAAACGTGTCACAGAAACTTCAAAACATTCCAGTTAATATAATTCTTTTCAAATGAAACACTATAATACATATGCTAACGTGAAAATGTTAAGGAACGTTGAATATGGTCGATTATAAGTTAAATATCCCAGTCAATGTTGACATCAAGTATTATTCAAACTCAATTAAAATACGTAAATCCTATTCCTTATATAGACAAATGACTATATTTCGAAGATATGAGTCCAGGTTAGGACATAAGAATGCTTACACCATATATTGCTTTCATTCAAAAGTCATTGATCTTGTTCTGTGATCATTCTTGCTTGAATTCTTAAAGAAAGTGTCTTCGAATTTTGTTTACCTGCCTGAAGTGTTGTTAAGTTTCAAATGACATTTCCTATGTACGATATATTCTTGTGAAATCTTCAAATATCTTAGGTAAACTACTGCAAAAATTCCATCTTCATACGCGCACGGATCCTGAATGAAATTATTTCCAGAAACCGTAGACGTAGAATTCAATAAAGGAGATATCTACATGCCACATTAACAGATTATGGTAAGCTACAGTCAAATACATCAACTTAGTACACATTACAGCATCAAATCGCATCAACTCTGCACTTGATTCTCGACATCTCTTAATATTCTTCCTTTGTGGATTATTGTCTGGACAAAATTCTACAGGTCAAATTCGAAGTACACATGTTTAATTTTATACATACCATTCATTTATACACTTATTGGCTTTCGGATACATGATTTACAGATTTACATATATTTGTTTTGTCATTATTTCCGCAAATAATATTTGTGAAGGACGAAATTTATACGAGAAAGAAAACCTGAGATATTGCTGCAAGTGGTCAAGTAATGCTAATCTGTGTACGGTATTTTACAAAAAAAAAAAAAATACCATACATTTACATTTTCTTTGTCCAACTAATAACTGAATTTCAATCAGATATATTCGACGATGTAAAATTTGAGGTTTCGTGGTTTCAATAAATTTGAAATTGTTAGATGTAAAGAGAAATTAAATAATTTTAGATATGTTTCAACAATTATTATTAAAGTTTTCAGCATTTACTAATGTTAGCTGAATGCAAATTCAGATTCAGCTGGGTGCGAATTACCTATCCAAGCATTATTCGTTTATTTTGATGTACACACACACACAAACAAACACACACATACACACACACACACACACACACATGTGCTCATGTGATTATAAAAAAGCGCATAAAGTACATTACTTTTATTTATTTATGCGCCCTTTTCAAGCCTAGTCAGGCTCGTGGGCCCGGTTTCCGGTTTCCCGGTTTCTATGGCGTATGTGTTCCCCCCAGCTGGACGGGACGCCAGTCCATCGCAGTGTTGTTCAAGAAGCGGGAAGAAAGCGTGAGAGAAAGTTGGGGCTAAAGAGTACACCAGCGGTTGCCACCCCACCCCTGCCGGAGCCTCGTGGAGCTTTAGATGTTTTCGTTCAATAAACACACATAACACTCGGTGTGGGAATCGAAACCGCGATCCTCCGACCGTGAGTCCCCTGCTCTAACGACTGAGCTATTGCGCCTCCACATATAGTACATTGGCCGAGGGTTATATGTACTTTCAACAACACAAAAAAACCCTCAAGTTTGTAGAAAGTCTGTCAAAATATTCCAAGAATTTTTCTCAAAAGAATTAAACGATCCGGATAAGTAAAGCCTGACACACATTGACTCCCGTTCTATTTTTGCTAGATATATTTCTGGCACAAACCTAGTAGCTATAATCTATGACAAAAGTGGTAAAACCTTATATGAAGCATCAAATTTCTTCACAATATTCGATTATTTTCTTTGTTCTATTGGAAAAGTGAACTATAAATATTGTAAATCTATTAAAAACAAATTTTTGAACATATTTTCTCTTCCATATTTTGCCTAACATTTTATGTGCATAGCACAACGGTTTTCTCAAGCAATCATACGATTCATTATGATATAACATATGTATGCATATATATCTGTGTGTATGTGTGTATATACCGCTCTCTCTTTCTCTTTCTCCCTCTTTCTCTATAGCGAGCAGGAGAAAGAAAGAAAGAGAGAGAGAGAGAGAGGAAAAGAGTTAAAACTTTTTGAGTAAATCCCTTGTAGTATGCTATACAAATCCTGTACACGTTTATTAGCAACAGAATGTCACCATACACTGGATATACATCTAGAATTAGAGTTTATACTAAAGCGGTTGTGCCCCAGCATGGCCGCGGCCTTCGGGCTAAAACATTTTTAAGGATTTAAGGATTTATGAGAAAAAGGATTGAACGACATTCTTATATTCATATCACTACAATTGTTTGCACACATCGTCACACATGTAAAACATTGGTGAGATAATATATATTTCTTTATTACCCGCAAGGGGCTAAACATAGGGGGGACAAACAAGGACATCGACCCCAGTGCATAACTGGTACTTAATTTATCGAACCTGAAGGGATGAAATGCAAAGTCGACCTCGGCGAAATTTGAACTCAGAGCGTAACGACAGACGAAATACCGCTAAGTATCTCGCCCGGCGTGCTAACGTTTCTGCCAGCTCGCCGCCTTTTGGCGAGATAATATAATTAACATATATCATAAATCTAAAGTACTCCTTTCCTGCTACAACTGAACATATGGCTTGTCAGTATAGGAAGTTAAATGGTGTTTGTCTAGCTTGTATATGCTTTTCTGTAATACATCCTTTACAAGTAGGTAGTTGACAAGCGCGATAATGGTCAGTCCTTATCACTTTATGACAGTATTATCTCTAAACGTTTAATATCATTCTTTATTTTGTGATTTTTCTTCTTCCAAATAATCTGATTATGAAGATAGAATTGTACATTGAGAACTGACGTTCCAACACCGTCAACGTCTTCTTTCAAATTTCGTAATCGCTTTTCTTTTTTGTTTGAAATATTCACACGTTTATTCACTGTATGTTCTTTCTACAGTAAAACAATGAAATAAACCTACAAGTGTTGAAGAGAAACTGCAGAGAACTATGCAAACAGTATAAAAGTGTGAAATACGTCTTTTATTCTGATTAATCTGAATAAAAATTTAAAGAAACATATCTTGTGAATGAAGTTGAAGTGTAGTGAATGGCGTAGTACAATTAATGTTTACTTTCATATAAAGCCTCGACGAACATTTATTGTTATCGTAGTAGGCATTATAGTCTTAATAGGTATTGAATTAAGCTATTAGCTGTGAAGTGTGAACATGTCACTCTATTAAATTACTGTCTTGAGTTATGTTTCTCATATAAAGTGCCATTAGTATCATCGCTGTTTTTTTTCTTTTCTTTCAAAGCAGATTTTCAATCAACATATGAAATACACACAGTAAATATACAGATTTATTTTCAATTTTTTTTCAATCTTTTTTCGTGACTCATAGTGAACGCCATTTCAAAACACATTACATATATGTATGTATCTATGTATGTACGTATGTGTGTGTATGAATGTAATATGTATATGTGTGTATAAATGTAGATATGTATGTGTGTGTATATATATATATAAAATATATGGCATAAAGATAAAAATATATGGTATAAACACATATGCTAGTACAGACATATTCATAAACGTTTTCGACGAAAAACTAAAATGTCCGCTAGTGGATTCAGACATCTTTGCATTTGGCGAATTTTATAGATTCAATCAATTTTGATTTCGGCCGACTAAATGAAGTTTATACATAAATAATTCATGTATGCGCCTTTGTTTTATCTCTTTTATGAGTCACTGGACTGTAGCCAAACTGGGGCAAATCTACCGCAATACAATTTTTCACAGCCCAGTTCTTATTCTATCGGTGCTTAACTGAACTGGTAGATTACACCGGTTATTAAGAGTGGTTGTTGGGGAGGGGGTAAACACAAAGGCACACGCATACGTAAATACATAAATATATATGTGTGTGTTTGTGTGTGTGCGCGCGCCGTGCTTCTCTCAGAATCCGTTTACCGAAAAAAAATTGCAGGGCTGTGGCCGGCCCGAAGCAATAGAAGCACTTGCTCGTACTATTACTTCTTACCAAAAAGCATGACTCGCGCCTATACTTGTACATCCGGGCGAAATGCGTAGCCGTATTTCGTCTGCCGTTAAGTGTTCTGGGTTCAAATTCCGCCGAGGTCGACTTTGCCTTTCATCCTTTCGGGGTCGATAAATTAAGTACCAGTTACGCACTGGGGTCGATATAATCGACTTAATCCGTTGGTCTTTCCTTGTTTGTCCCCTCTATGTTTAGCCCCTTGTGGGTAGTAAAGAAATATATATATATATATATATATATATATATATATATACACACACACGTATGTAGGCGCAGGAGTGGCTGTGCCGTAAGTAGCTTGTTTACCAACCACATGGTTCCGGGTTCAGTCCTACTGCGTGGCAGCTTGGGCAAGTGTCTTCTACTATAGCCTCGCGTCCACCTAAGCCTTGAGAGAGGATTTGGTGGATGGAAACTGAAAGAAGTCCGTCGTATATATGTATATAAATATGTGTGTGTGTGTGTATGTTTGTGTGTCTGTGTTTGTCCCCCCAGCGTCGCTTGACAACCGGTGTTATTGTGTTTACGTCACCGTAACTTAGTGGTTCGGCAAAAGAAACCGATAGAATAAGTACTAGGCTTACAAAGAATAAGCCCTGGATTCAATTTGCTCGACTAAAGGCGGTGCTCTAGCATGGCCAAATTCAAATGTCTAAAACAAGTAAAAGAGTAAAAAAGAGTAGACACGCATACACGCACGCACATATTATTAAAACTCAAAAGTGTTAATATAGCATAATCCAAACATATTTTATAAGAGAGATAAAAAAAAACAGAAGAAGTCAATAGGCGCAGGAGTGGCTGTGTGGTAAGTAGCTTGCTAACCAACCACATGGTTCTGGGTTCAGTCCCACTGCATGGCATCTTGGGCAAGTGTCTTCTGCTATAGCCCCGGACCGACCAATGCCTTGTGAGTGGATTTGGTAGACGGAAACTGAAAGAAGCCTGTCGTATATATGTATATATATATATAGGTGTGTGTGTATATGTTTGTGTGTCTGTGTTTGTCCCCCTAGCATTGCTTGACAACCGATGCTGGTGTGTTTACGTCCCCGTCACTTAGCGGTTCGGCAAAAGAAACCGATAGAATAAGTACTGGGCTTACAAAGAATAAGTCCCGGGGTCGATTTGGTCGACTAAAGGCGGTACTCCAGCATGGCCACATTCAAATGTCTGAAACAAGTAAAAGAGTAAAAAAGAGTAGACACGCATACACGCACGCACATATTATTAAATCTCAAAAGTGTTAATGTAGCATAATCCAAACATATTTTATAAGTGAGATAAAAAAAAAAACAGAAAAAGTCTTCAGGTATTCACAGAGAAAAATATTCTTAGAAGAAAGCCATTTAGTCAGAGACATCGTTATAAATACTTTTGATTATGAGGGGTTTAGTACTCGTCTGAGTGGTATATAAAGATAAATAAAATAAATCATAACAATATTTATCAATAGGATGCTATCTAAGAAAGATCCCAATCAGATACAGCAAAGAATATTTCGTTGTCTCTGGTCTCTGTCCTGTTGAGTCTGTCTGCCTGTCTCTTTTACGCTTCGTCTATCAATCTATCAATCAAAACTCCAGGCAGAATATCTGTTGTATGCATATAAGTATATACAGACATACAATATATATATAGTTATACATATATATATAAATAAATATATATATAAACAAATATATATATATATATATTATATATATATATATATATATATATATAATGCGACTATGTGTATACGTACCTGGGTGAAAGTGAATGTCTGGATATGTATGTGTATACATACAAGTATATTCACTATAACAGTGCTTGGCTACATTCCTATGAGAATATTGTTTAAGTATACGATGTTTGACTTTTGAGAATAAATATTTATCAAAGATGATGCTGCCAGCACGATAGTACAATAACTTATACCTCGGTGCTCTAAAAGGATATTTTATATTGCTTGCTACACTTATTTACATTACATACACTGTTACGAGAGAACAAAGAGAAGATGTGTGGCGAGATTTCCGAGCCGAAATTAATTCTGTATAATCACGCAACATTGCAAATAATTTGTGAGCTGTTTGTTATATAGGAACGGAAGTTCCTGTATTGATTCAAAGGACCGAGGCAATGTCTGTCATTGAGCAGTCAAAACTAAGCCGAAACAGTGTCTGAAAATCTGCAGACGTTGTATTGAGTTTGTGTTTTTACATATAATGTCTGTAGTCAGAATTTTTTCTCTTAAAGCAAATTCTGCAGTCAATGCACTTTCTCCTCGACTTACGACCTATGCAACTTACGACCGTCCACATTTAATACCATAATAAGTAAATAAATAACGATCTTCGGACGTTGGGCAGCTGTCCCTACGATAACTATGGCAACATCTGGGAACGTGGGCTTCCCTCAGACCTCGGCATCTACTGTCGCTCACTCAGTCACTTTCAAGAATCAGTTGTGTTTTCGACCTGTCCGCAGGAACGGAACTCGGTTGTAAGTCGAGAAGAAGGTGTGCTATTTGCGTCTTAGTCTGCAAGAACATGTTAAAAATGAATGTATACATAATTATTTTGATTTTCGGTGTTCTATGTGCACACACATTATTAATTCTAGCCCGCTCAATCCTTAATGCAGACCAGCAACACATAGGCATATATGTGTTAGCCGTTCTCCATATAACAACAACAATTTCGTTTTAGCTCCAAAGGACAAAGGTAGTGACAGTAAGACGATATATAGACGATAAGTAGAACTGCAATATTTTCAAATTGCTCTTTTATCTTGCCGCATCTTCTCACTCATTCTCTATCTCTAATTACACAGACACCTACACGCACACACGTACACACACAGAGTCTCTCTCTCTCTCTCTCTCTCTCTCTCTCTCTGTCACACACACACATAGTTATAGTATACGGTTCCATTAAGTTAACATCGTCAATGAAAGTACTCCTTCCAGTGAAAGATAAATATCGTTTAATGTACATTGCATTAGAATAAAAGCTACCAAAGTTTCTTGCCATTAAAACACATGGTTTGGCAGAATATGAATAACCAGCTAAAGCACGTGTCTTAATGGCAAGAAACTATTAGTAGGTCTTATTCTTATACAGTTTACATTAAATGAAACACACACACACTCACGCGCACACACACACACACACCCACGCACACACACAGACACACAAATGCACATACGCTCTTTTATATATATAGAGAGGGAAGGACAGATAGATTGATAAATATATAGTCAGAGAGATAGGTGTATATGTATGCATATATATCTGTTTGCGTGATTGAGTGTACGCGTTTTTGCGTGTTTGCGTGTTTGTGTGTGTGTGTGTGTGTGTGTGTGTGTGTGTGTGTGTGTGTGTGTGTGTGTGTGTGTGTGTTGTGTGTGTGTGTGTGTGTGAAGAAAATAAGTGAGAACTGGAAAGAAGAAAGCATTTTTGTAGGAGAAGTGAGAGAGGAAACATGAAGAGAGCAGATAACAGTAGAAATTTATATTAAAGCAAGACTTTGCTATAGGCTATCCTTTTCAATTACAAGAACTTGGACCGATATCATGTTATGCACTCTATTGTACATTCACTTGAGAGATTTCAATTTTGTACATTATAATTTCTATCTTATATAATCCCTGCTTTTCTTCATTATTTTACCCATGTGCTCTGTTGCTAATCAATATTGTTTTATACTTCTATATTGCTGCTGTCGCAAAATCAACATGTTCGAACCTCGAGTCGACGATGGAAAATACGTGGAACCTCAATTTGCTAGAAATATTATACGACTTTATTGAAAAATTTAGTTAAAGTAATTTTAGATGTCTTACTAAGAATAATGGTGTTGTCACCATTTTGAGATTTGCTAGTGTTGTTAGTAATTCGACAAAAATACCAAGAGATATTTTTCCGGCTTTTTAAGATGTAGCTTCCAATTGCATTGACGTCAACTTAACTTTTCATTTCTCCAGTGTCAATAAAGACGTACCAACCAAGTTCTGTTGGTATCGACTAACCTTCGCCTCTCAAAATTGCTGGCCTTGTGCCTAAATTCAAACCAGTTATATTTCTGCTCGAGCAGTATTGGTCAGGAAATAATGTGCAGTCACAGCAATTGAATGTAGATTTTTTCTGTGGGAACGCAGTGGAAAGGCGCCGGTATAGGTTCACGACTAGCGAATTTATAAGTTCTAAACTGAAATAAATCACTACATGATTTTCGGAGTTGTTTTATACAATAATTATATTAGCACCACTTTCAACATACACTTGGCTGTGAGGAATGAATAGCTATGTTATCGTTTAAAAGAATTTTCCCTCGACAGATTCATATTATGTTACAAGATCGCAAGATGATGTTAAACCTCACATACTAATCGGCACGAAGAGCAGATTCAAGGCACATGTATTGTAAATCTTTGTGAATTGTTAAAGCAAAAGCATTTTGACAGAAGCGATTCTTATCTAATATCTCTTATTCTAATCCCTAAAGCCAAATGCTATTGTTGACTTCTCAGATTCCCTAGAAGATATTCTCGAAATTTTTCAATTATCTTTCCGTTTATATCTTTTCATCTCTCATGGCCTTCATCAGATTTCCTTATCAAAACTCCGTATCAATACTATTTTAACACTTACATATGTAATTTCTTTCAATTCTCTCGGACTATCGAATGCTTTTGCTACTGGGAATCACTACAAAAAGTGCACAAATTATATTATTTCAATCTATGTTTGCTCTCTTTTATTTGAGACCGCCTGGAAACACACATACGCTCTCTGTCACACAATCATATATGTATGTAGTATACATATACACACACACACATGCATACACGCATATATATATACATACATACATACACACACACACACACACACACACATATATATATATATATATATATATATATATATATATATATTATATATATATATATACATATGGCAGCGGTGTACAAATATACTCACACCTTCTGTTCAAAAAGGCAAAGGAGCATTAAATACTATTATATTTGCATTAAGGATTTTTCTTAGTTACTTCCTTCAGACCGTATAGTTTGATTCCAGTTATTGCATCAAATGAACTTGTTGTTACAATGCGAAAATATAAAAAAGAAGAAACAATAAATGTTTATATACTGAAGACTTCACGTGTAAAACCGAAAGCTTTATGATTCTCCTTTTATTTTCCCATGTAAATCTGCCTATCTTTAACCTGCTTTGACTTGTAACAGATTGTGACTTGTCTCGTTCACCTATATTTTAATTAATATGCAGCATGCGGCATGCCTATAATTTCTTACCGGTGATACGAGCAAAGTTTTCTCTGTTAACTTGTATGACTATTCTCTCATATATTACACACCTTAAGGCGGTGAGCTGGCAGAAACGTTAGCACGCCGGGCGAAATGTCTAGCGGTATTTCGTCTGCCGTTACGTTCTGAGTTCAAATTCCGCCAAGGTCGACTTTGCCTTTCACACTTTCGGGGTCGATAAATTATGTACCATTTACGCACTGGGGTCGATGTAATCGACTTAATCCCTTTGTCTGTCCTTGTTTGTCCATTCTATGTTTAGCCCCTTGTGGGTAGTAAAGAAATAATATATTACACACCTTGATAATATGATGACATGATTTGTCTACATCGGTTCTTTACATTTTCAATACCAGCCATAAAAATATTTATTTTTCCCTTCATTCTTGGATTGATAAAAAATATTGCAATCCGGCTCTGAGGAGTGGTAGAAATGCTGACCTTTTTGATTATTTACTTTCGGAATCCATATGCGACAGTACTAGTACAACTTCGTAATGCCTGTGATTTTCCATCGGAAAAATAAAATCAGTTTTAAATGGGGCACATATATAGCAAATCTTTGTGAATCGTGGGTAACTGCTAGTCTCGCATATATGAAAGAAGGCTTTTCTGACGACAATATGATATACGATCGACAAGAAAGTTACATCGGTGGGAAAATGTGCGCACGAATTTAAATAAATATAATAAGGAAAGGGAAAATGATTTATCAAATTGATGACAGCGCCCTTACAGATGGGAACACCCCTTGCAGGAAGAAAGATAATGTTTATTTAGAACGGTTTCGATGTATGCAAACACTCGACTCTGCATATTACTTTTTCTAGTAGCTGAGTAAGCCGTCAGGCCAAACTAAGTTCCCGTTCGAAAGGATTTTATAAATGTGACTCTTGTCTCAATATTCAGTTGCCCCATTTTGCTATTTTAAAAATTGTTTCAAAATAGTAACCTTACATTATTTTAAATAAGTGAAATAAACTTATGTAGATATAAAATACATGTATATGAGTGTTTGCGTGTGTTTGTGTGTGTTATATAGATATACAGACAGATGAATAAAGTGAGAGAAATAGATCCACATCTAACTCTGTGTGAATATGTCATCTTTAAAAACAATATAATTTATTCATCGATATTTTATATTATTCATCTATGTTTTATATATCACAACGGTATGATGAGTGTTGCAGCAAACAGGTTTTTAATTAAAGTTCTGTCCACGTTTATACCTAAACTTTATAGAAGTATAAGTTTCAATGATGCGTTATTCTCACATGAGAAAACGTTTTGTTTTCATTTTTTTTTTTTTTTGTTTTCTTTGCAAATATACATTTATTATCTCGTAGACCGAATGACTCCAGTAATAGTTTATGTGCGCGATCCTTATTTATTTCTCTTTCTTCCCAGTTGAATTAGTTGGATATCAAACAGTTTTGTTTCTTTCTTTCCCAGTACCTCTTGTTTGCGTCATAGTGGTAATAGCTTTCTCAGATGTTCAGTTTCTAATACTTTGTTCTTGTTTTTTCTTTCTTTTTCTCTTGTTATGTATGTTATTATCTTGAAATTACTCAAATCGCCAAGCGGAATCATTAATGAAAGGTAACGAATTCGTCAGATATTACAAAATGGAGATTCATGCAGCCATCTTAGCTATGGTGGATATTGTTTACTTCTAGTGTAATTTCTTATGCATAACATTTGTTTTTCTTTGGGATGGGCATCTAAAACCGAATGTGCATTCAGCTGTTCCGTAAATTGATCTCATCTTTGACTTTGTTATTTTCATTCGTGTTATTCTGCATCATCGTCATCATCATCGTCATCATCATTATCATCATCGTCGTCGTCGTCGTCGTCATCATCATCATCATGAACTTTTTCTTCTCCTTCTTACTACATCATTAATATCATATATTATGACCATGTTCTTCATCAAATAACATTTTTTGACACAACTACTACTACTACTACTACTACTACTATTACTACTACTGCTACAACTACTATTAATACTACTAATACTACTACTGCTGCTGCTTCTTCTACTACTACTACCACCACCACCACTACCACCACCACCACCACCACCACCACCACCACCACCACTACTACTACTACTACTACTACTACTACAAATGCTGCCACTACCACCGGCATCGTGATGACGACGATGACAACCACCACCACCATACCGCCGCCACGACCATCACCACCACTACTGCTGCTGCTGCTGTTATGTTGCTCCTCTACTAATACGATTGGTCCTACTGATACTGCTGCTATTATGGTTGATGCTATTTTATGTGCAGTTTTATGACTGCGATTTCACTGCACTACCAAGCGTAGCACTGCTTGTCTTAGGTTTTCGCGCCGAGCTACACTCTGGTTTTTGTATTTTCTATTGCATTTCAAGTCTCCTGCTTCATATGTGTACATGACTCGTCGTGTTATTGCAGGTATACTGTTCATTTTTGTATGTTTTCCATATGGGTATGTCCTGAAGATTTTCTTATATATTTGTCTGCATATTTTTCACCATTTACAAAACTTCTTTTCTTACGCCGACCGTTTTTGTGTACAATCGCCACATGGTTCTGTTTGAATAATTTGTGAAAGTTTCTTAAATATATCGTCTCTTCGGAATAATATATTGATTAGGAGGCACACCCTTTCTTGCTTGTCTTAAAGTACAATATCTGACTTTTTGCCTCTATCTCCCTGTACTAGAGAATGGCCGTTTCAATATTCCTTATGACATTTTCGAGTACATTTAAAACACCATCTTATTTTAGACATTACGTAATGCTGCCTTAATTTTCCCTTGTTTTCACTGAACAGCCAGAAACAATTTTTGTTAATTTTTGTTTCACTTTAGGTTTTGTTAGTTTCACGTGGGAAGGCTTTAATCTTCTGTTGCACACTCGAATCATTCTGCTCCCCAGGTAATGTTGAACATGTTTCTCTCTAATTCCAATATGTTAACGGTTTCCATTATTCTCTATGTGGAACCCCTACTTGCCATCGTTTTAGAATAGCATCATTTTGCTTTAGTTAGCTGAATTTCTAGTATTTTGTTCCTCTCGTTATGAACTCTTTCTCTTGGACATCTGTTTTGTAAGTGCTGGCTTCCTTTCTGATTTGTATTATTTTATAGAAGGCTTCCATTTTAATTTTTAAGATATTTTCTTACTTTTACAATTCATATTTTCTAGTTGCAGTTATAAAAAATTGTGCCCTTTCTTTATTATATTGTGGGTGATATCTTAATTGTTTTCATGTATAGCATTGATAATTGAATTAGTGTCCAATATATGCTACCATATCATAGAGTATGGACGATCTGTCATTTACTATGACTTTTGCTGATGATTGGAATTTTTCATTTAAGAGTATTATAACTAAAATTTATTTCTTAGACGGTTACGTTATTTATGTTTTTTTTTCAAATTGTGTTACATTTACTATTGCTCTCAGTATTAATTTAACGCGACTATTATATTATTCATTCCTAAACTTTTCTGATTTCCTAAGTTTGCTTATACTCTTCGTAATTTATTTGTAATCTATGTTTGGCCTCTAATCTGTATGTCTTTCTAGTGTTTCATTATTATTATTCATTAATTTCTCTTTCTTTTTTTAGTTTTAGATGGTTCATTTTTCAATCCGAAAATTTTGCAAGTTCCTCTGGTAAATCCATGCACAGTCTCTGGTGGTGTTTCTACTGGTTTATCACTTACAGTGTCACAGTACAATATGCCCATATATAAAGAATAAATGACCATTCTCTAATAATAATTACATCTGAAATTACTCTACTTTAGCGTGTTTCCGTTGGGATGATCCTCCGCCCAAATCAGAAACTGAACGAGAATAAATTCACCCTTTTCCTTGTAAATGCGGAATTTTGTTAATATTCTCTTATGGTGCAACGAAAACATGGTATTTAACCCATGCTAAATTCATATGTACCTGGTTCATGGTGGTATTATATTTCTTTGAATAATTTCATTTTTATATTCCCATGTATATTCATGCATTAATTTATAAACGTATATCTTAATACGTTATATAATCTCATTTCATCTAGGTCATCCTAGATGAGATGACGTCAATTATATATGATTTATATCGATTATCATATTACAGTGTGTACAGCCTCATCACGAGTCTTGTAACCCCTAATATAAAAATCCTTATAACTTATAGACATCACCAATCAACTGCGATTAACTATATACATGCAAATATACCAACACATTCCGAGTAAATCAGTCATAAAATGCCAAGGCAATGATTTTATTAAGATTATGTTGCTTCTACCAATCCAAGCTTTGGCGTACAGCAAATTATACAGGTATGAGTAAAGGAAATAAACGCTGGCATGTAAAGCTTGTACAAGAAATATGCAATTAAATTGTCTAATTATTTCTGGTAATTAAGATATTATTTAAATGCCAGATTGAAGTTATACGCGCCATATTTTTTCAAACAAAAGTGAAGTAATCGTTCATGAAATTATACTAAAAATACTATTTTGATTTTTAAAATGTAATTATTAACAAATGAATTTTGATCATAGCTAAGATAAATTGCATTCATTGAAAACAAGCTGTACTGAGTGTTTGAGTTATCATGTTGACCCAGATGGAGTGTTACAAAATCAAGACAAACTCTTCGTAATGTTACATGTTATATATATATATTATTTTTCTGGTTCAATAAAAAGGCATTATTTTTTGTTTCTAAGAGTCATTTTTGTGTAAGTATGCCACTATTCTCAAATACCTTACGCAACCTGTATATAAGATATAAATGACTAACAAAGATGTGTAAGTGCCAATTCATTACGGCCGTTTCGAGCGACTCCTTTAATTGATTAATGAAAGCATTACATCATTACAAAGAAAACCGTGATGACCGCATAGACCTGAAGCATAAAGGACAATTTAGATATTTAAACATATTCATATCAATAGTGAACAAATATTTGCGATGATACTGCTGCAAAATTTTATGGCAGAATGAAAAATGGACAGTACAGCAACAGACAAGCCAGAAATTAGCATAGGCTAGCGTTGGGTTGGGAAGGAAATGGAAGTTTACATCCAAAGTTCCATTTTATGACATAGTACAACGGACTGTTATGATACTAATTAATCTATAAGTCCTTAAAGATTTAATTTTAGATGTTTTGAAGATTACATTCTCTGTAATGTCTTCGGTGTGTAGATAACGGGGTCACTACTCCCATTCATCCCCCCACTACTCTAGCTTATGCTAATTTCTGGCTTGTCTGTTGCTGCACTGCCCTTTTTCATTCTGCCAAAATATTTAGCAGAGGAATCATTGTAAATATTTGCTCTGTATTGATGATATGAATATGTTTAAATATCTAACTTGGACTTTATTCTTGAGGTATATGCGGTCATCTGATGAGAACGGCTTTCTTTGTAATGAAGCCTTCATTTATCAATTAAGGGAGTCGCTCGAAACGGCCGTAATGAATTGACACACTTCTTTGTTACTGATAATTAACTCACCTACCCTCGAATCTGCATTACTGAAATATTTGGAATGAAGATTTATATAGAGTACCTGGCTGATCAAAAAAAGAGAGGATTTATTCGTTAAATTGGATCGTTCCCTCTGCATGAATATCGGATGGAAAAAAATTCTGTGTAGATTTTGATACTCAGCTAGTATTCATTGAGTGTGCAAATAAGTTTGTCCTAACAAGGTGCCTCAATTTAAGTACCTAATTCAACTGAATGTAAATTACATTTTATATATATATATATATATATATATATAGTCAATAATAAAGAGTAAAATTAATTAATTATTAATTAATTTTACCAAGTAGCATTCAGTATGTAAAACGACCATTTACGGTATATTTGAAATATTACTTTATAAAAATAGGTTCAGTAATAACTCACATAGGTGATCTTTCGTTCTTTTTCCCTTATACCTATGTAAGTTATTTCTGAGTATGCATTGTCTGGGAGACTTTTCTTAAAGTAGAAGAAATAGCTAAATTTTTGGCTGCTATTTCTAAATAGTTCGGTATGTGGTAAAGTAAATTATTTTACTGAACCCTATTTTTATAAAGTAATATATATATATATATATATATATATGTATGTATGTGTATACACTCACACACACACATATATATGTATACAAATATACATATATATATATATATATATATATGTTGTATATTCTGTATATATATATATATATATATGTATATATGTGTATATTGTTTGAAACTTGTCTGTTACACAAGACAAAATTATCTGTTTACTAAACATAATTAAGGAAATGCAATGCCAGTGTTTAAGACCATACAGCAGTTTTATGTTGTATTGAAGCACTGAAATTTCTTCACAGCAGTAAGCAAATTAGCTTACCCCTGTGGAAACGAAATACTATTTTCCTATATAGCTACGAGCCAGTTTTGTCTCAGCTTCAAACCATCGTGCTAAAGAAGACTCCGAATAGATTAATCAATCCGAATATGCTAGTGAAATTCGATAGAAATTCTTTGTCCCTGAACTCAGTTTGAACCCCCCATAGGTTTTATTCAAGAAAATGATTATTTTTTAAATAGTTTTCTGTCAGATGTATATTTATTTTTAGGCTGTGTGCTGGTAACGCACACACATAACTATATACCAGAGCATATTTGCATATGTGTGTGTGTGTATGTGCGCGTACGTACGTATGCGTATGAGTGCCACTGTTCTCTCTTTAGACTTCTCCTGACTTTTTTTCCTCTTGGAGCTGAGAGAAGAGTAGAGCTACTACTACGTAAAATGTTATATAGTTTCTTCTGGAGGTTGTTGAGTAAGCTAAGTTTTAAAACTAGTGTGAAGAAATTCCTATATATCGGATATTGATGTCCAGTCGACATAGAAAAACAGTTTTGGCTGTGGTAATGTTAGGAAAAGGGCTTCTTGTTGG
Source organism: Octopus sinensis (assembly GCF_006345805.1). Taxonomy (NCBI): domain Eukaryota; kingdom Metazoa; phylum Mollusca; class Cephalopoda; order Octopoda; family Octopodidae; genus Octopus; species Octopus sinensis. The sequence continues at coordinate 146,843,439 of NC_042999.1, forward strand.
CTATTGAGGGAGAAAGACGGGAGAGATGGAGAGTCAGAAGATGAGGCGGACAGAGAAGTAGTAGAGGAGAGGAGAAGGAGAGAGAGAGAGAGAGGGGGGAACTAAGTTGTAAACAAGGAGCTGATTTGTGACCTAGCCGATATTACCGACAACTGGATGCTATGACGGTTCAGGATTGTATCACCCACCGAAAGCTGGAGATTGACGACGTCATCGCCTTTTTGTATAGCTACGTTTACCGCATGTGAATGAACAGAAAGTATCTTCTTTCAGATACAATTATTCTCCCAGCGATATATTTTTCTGTATACAGTTATATTTAATATATCGTGAATACTTTTTCCTGCAGTATATACATTATTCACATATATCGACTGTCCTATTAGATCGGCATTACTGCATGGAATACGGAGCTGGTGGTTTGCATCTTCTAACCAGCATTCATTTCTGTCTATAGACATTTCTCTTGTATTACGTTCTACCATTGTGTATTATTAGGTACTCTGAAAGGGGCTGTTTACTACGCGAAGCGACCACACGACTGTATCTATAATGAAAGTGTTTTGTTAGCTAATCATACTGAGGTCTTCTATGTCAGTAAGTAACAGGAAAACCGCTGAGAAGTTACTCATGTTCTGTTATATTTGATGTTTTTAATTTCTTATATAGTCACAAGGCTATATATTTCAGAGGACAGAGAAATGAGTCATTGTGGCGTCATAGCTTCCTGGAGGCCATTAACGGCATCAATGATATGAATTGACTTTAATCAATACTGGAAATAACGTCGATGTTTTTAAACTCCGATGGCTTACCTCCCATTCAGCAGCTCTACATGGCAAATGCGTAATAGAGTGTAGATAATTATAACAGCAGTAAAATTGTGAAATACACTAAGCCAGCTTTGATTATTTCCTTTTGGTGTTATCTGAAATATGAATCCCGCTCGTGTCATTCATTCAATCCAAAACTAAGCAACACCGCTTACTTTGATAAAGAACAGACTCGATATTTTTTGTTTATCTCTGTTTTTTTTCTTCGTATTTTATTACTTCATTTCCCTTCACAGTGTATTTTAAACGGAAACGCCAAGTCAACTAAGCACGTTTCATTGTTTTCTCATTTGAACTAGAAATGTGATTATCAAAATATAATTACTGTTTGCTGTATATGATTGATTCTTCAAAACGTTCCACAGTAGACCACTACAGCGGATTTTCTTATTTGTTGTTCTAGCTGGACGAATTTAATGCAGTAACTTACCCCTGCTTCTCCCCTCACAACAGCGTTTGTTAAACAGTAAAAAAAAGTCCGATTATATTCTTAATATTTAAAAGATGCCAGTGCATCAAACATCGAAAGACATCTTTTCTAAACTAACATGAAAGGAATAAAGAAATGATAAATTATGGGATTATAATTTTTAGGACATGTGACCTCATATTTAGACAGGAATCTTTTTTTTCTTTTTAACATTTCCATTTCTTTTAGATCGCTTTATTCTCAGTTTTTCATGAGAAATCTTTCCCTGGTTTTGCACACAGAACCGGACTAAACTCCAACAAAAGCGTTTTCATTGTATACGCCTAGTCAAACTCCTATCCTCAAGATTACTGCGGTATTTGTACGCACATACTGCGTACAATGCATAGAGACTTGGTAACATATAATATGCTTTCTTTCATTTAGTTGCCTTTATTTGCGAGAAGACACACAGATCCTTTCGGGTTCTTCAATTTTGAACAAGTAGAATAACAAAAATCTGAAAGAAGATTTCATTACAGTTAATTAAACTGGAGGAACGTGAAATGAAGTGTCCTGTTGAAAGACAACGCACCGCCCGGTCCATCATTCATGCCCTGGATCATACTTTCGTTCTATGTACATACCAATTAATAAGATACATGATGAAGATCAGATATCAAACTTATCGAAAAACATTGTAATTCGAAATATGAAAATAAAACACAACTTTTTGTTAACCACTAATGTTTGATAGTTAATCCATCAAGTATCTCAAGCATCTACGCAGCTGCTGCTAAGCAACAGTTTCTGTAGAGATATTCAGTTACACAGTTTTCTTTTTTCTTAAAATATCTCTTCAATGACTATTTTGTTTGTTTTTTTTATTCTGCGAGCCAATTGCGAATTACATCCCGCTGATTACAGTAGTAAATTTAACCACGTAATGAAGCTAGTAAGAGCTAAAATAAAATTTTCAGTGCGATTTATTTCGATATATTTCAAATCGGTGACAGGGGACAGAATGTGAGCTGCCGACTCTACGGCTGATTAAAAGGTTCTTCATTGACTTAGGTAAACTGTACCCAACCTTTTACCTGCCCAACTTATTTTAGCAAATTAACAACTTTTTATGAGACTTTTCTTTTTCATATCTAAGTAAACATAAAATCAATACGGATAAATCCTACTGAAGCGTACATAATATTTGATATTTCCCTTGAGAAATATTATTCAGTTTTTCGTGGCAATGGATAGTGTTCTGTCGCTTTAGGTCTATGAGGTATTGCATGATCTATTCATGAACATTTTAAATTTTATAAAATATTTCATAATTATATGCTCTGTTCTCACTAGCCTTTGAGAAGTTTACGGTGATCCTAATCCATAAGTTGGGAACCACTGACTTAGGCATTCGTAGCATTTTCAAGACATAAAAAAAAAGTATGCTACTTAACAACAAGTCGTGATGCACAATAACTGACAGTTAACCAAAGTTTTCTAAGCCTCATCTTAGACTCTCACCGCTTTGATGGAATCGTAGAGACGCTTTCTTGGCGTACGGCATGTTTGGGTCATATTTTAGACCTAACAGAGGGTATACGTTCCTCCACAGCTATAATCTCAGAGGATTTCTTTCACTAAACAGATAGAGAAAATAAAAGTGAGATATGCATAAAAACTCAACATCTGTACACTACAAATTCTTTATCTATCGATCTTGGAAGATTAAAAATAAAACATGAACTCGAGGGGAATTGATCTTATGGCGTAAATCCTGGACGCTTACTGCAAAGCAATCAAACCGATACTTTAAAGTTTGAACCTCTTCGCCACCTAAAATCATTTTATTCTCCCTAAGCAAACAGATCGTTGTATTTGTGAGCAAGATGAATATTTCTCAACTAGACATAAAAAATATCGTGAAATGTTAAAGAAAAGTCAACATAATGGGCAAGCAGAAACATTGTGTGCTACTTTTCACGCCTTTGCTGGGAAACTATCTATTCCTAAAAATGGCTTCTATCAGGTCATCTAAATTAAAATGGTATAAAGAAATGCGTTTTTCAGTATCCCATCTATATATTGATATTAAATCTCTTACAATATTATAATACTGCATAAGATTCAATACAAAAAAACACACTTTGGTTTCGAGCAAGTAACAAAAACGTCCTAAAATTGAAGGCCACATTAGATAATGTAACGACAGATGCTGTAAACCACTTGATACTGACACTCAGATTGCCTTTAGTCATAGATATATTCGATGAGGTCTGACCTCGAGTTATGCAACAACGAATTCGACAAGCCAAAATATACTTCACGAACCTAAAGATCGAATATAATGGGAATCGATTTGTCTATTTTTGACACGGAAATAAGTATAAAACCTTTGATATTTCGACTATTTGTGAGTCGGCCTGATAGACAGTCAATTAATGATGTACACATCTTTAATAACATTTACTATGGTGAAGGAGTAATTTTAATTTGGAATCAAAGCCTTCGTTGTGAACATGATGTAGTAGGAAATTTCACGCAACTTAATGTTGTATAACGATATTTTCCGAATTTCAATCTATTAAAATTAATGAGAAATAGAATATTTCTCACTAAGCAACCAGAGCACATCTTTGCTAATACATTAACAAGATGTAATGAAGATTTAAACTCGCAGCTAAGACATAAGTGAAGTACATCAGATGAAACAAGTAACTTGATTCCTTTCCAATATTTGATGATATGCAACATCGATTTAATTTAAAAGAAACATGATGTGAATATTACAATATTGATTTCGTTTGACTTGGCATAAATTCCTTATAATTTTGAACTGAAGAGAATCTAGAAGTTCTGCTGATCATGCATTTAAAAATAGTATTAACAGCGGCGCAGGATGTAAAACTACTTCCATACAAATATAAAACTCTGTTAACTTTTTCGTTTCTATCTCAACAGAATGATATAATCTGCTGATGTCAAATTTCACTTTCCTACCTCAGGGGTTGATAAAATAAAAACATTAAGATAACATCGGACTCGATATAATCGATAATATACCACCCTCCAATTCAAAACCTTGTCTCTTCTTTAGAAGACATTACTATTAAAGATCACATCAAATAATTGAGTCAAAGGAAGCATAGAGTTTTGTTTGCTTGTTTGTGTGTATTTGCGTGTGTGTATATATATGTGTATGCACGTCTACACGCGTGTATGTGTGTGTGTACGCGTGGGTGTGCATTTCCAGATAAACAAAATACCCTGAGTGGATGTTCAAAGTGGGTGAATTTATAACATGGATATCAGTTTAAAATTCATTGAAACCTGCACTCTCAACTGGTAACAGTTCACATTTATATGTAAAAGTCAAACGTTTAGTGAAATTTTTGAAAAATAATTTCTCAATAAATCCCATTCTCCGATGATAATAGGTTACACGAAAGAATTCAATGAAATCGGCAATTTCAAGGATAACTAAAAGTCATTTGTATGATTGCAATAAATTACAGGTGACATTATCTAAGGTGTGTGAACATACACAAACACGTAACTCGTTATGATGGCATAAAGCATCCATTCGACGAACCAATGTGGGTCATGTGTACGGGTCATTGAACTACAAGTAAGAACGGATATATCTCAAATCACTAAGCACTATGCCTCCGAAAAGCCAACTACGAGATGATAACGATGAACCGGCATGTGGATGATATTTACATACAAACTTCGACAGACAACTTACAGACAGGACATTTGTATGGTATGGGGCAGAGTCCTGTTGCCAAACATAGGGTGCTCTAGCAGTCACCCTCTTGACCCAGGGAAGCGCCACCTCCTTCAGGCACTTGATGAAGGCCTCCGTGTTGAGACTGAGGCCGTTTGGGGAATGTCTGTCGGCGAATTTCCTGGCGACGAATTGTCTGACCACACGATGAAACACCTTTCATAATTTAATTGTATCTGAAACACCACTACTTCTACTACTACTGCTAATGATGCTGCTGCCACCGACCCCACCACCACCATTAACACCGCCGCCGCCACCACCACAACCGCGTCGCCGCCGTCACCACCACCATCAACACCACTACTACCACCACCAACACCATCATCCAGCTATGGTTGTCTACATCTATAACTATATTCTCATGCTATTATGATTTAAAATTGAAATTGTTAATAGCCACGAAACTAGAGCAGTATCAGGGGGTGAGTGAGCCAAGCAGTCAGCTTGCCCTGCGCATGTTTGCATATAGGATGATACTGAAATATATGAGGGAGAGGTTTGATAGAAACGAAAGAAAACAGGACACGATCCTTCATGGTAACGCTTTATGTGTATGGACGTCATAAGTTCAATACCCATCGAGGTTCTGTATAAACTTCCATATCTTAGATGGCAGGTCAATACGGTACTGTTGTTTAATTGAACGACATTTCCCTACCTCAGAACATGTCCTTCAGCCTCTGCCATAAATTTTTATTGAAATTTGGGGATTCTTGAAAACTTGCACAAAGTATCCGGTCACAAAATCAATTGGTAAATGCATTTTTGAAGTTTATGCTTGCTTCAGTGTTTTCCTCTTCATAAAAACACGATCATATTACAAAGCTGGTGTCAGGCTATATTGTTATGCACGTAAAACCAGAAAATATCAACATATTCTTCTGGTTTTCCATTGAGAGAAATTTAGCTGAAATATAAAAACCAGCATAGAACAATACAAAAGACTATGTTAACTTCTGCTGCATTCACAGTTACATGGACTGAACTATTAAATGCAATTTGTTAGGGCTGGGGAGACTGAGCAGCGCCCTACAAAGTTCCAGTTACTCTTAAATGTAAGACAGATAGCCCTACCCAACAAAAAGAGAAAACAAGCAATCCTCTCAATTTGTATAATGTTTAACAACTCCAGACATACAATTGTACGGAAATGTTATCTTCCATATAATGACATCAAAATGAAATAAAAATATATTTTTTTAAATGATATGTATATAGATGAATAATTAGGTAACTGAAATGTGAATTGAGTGGAACTGAAAGGAAACAAGAAAGAACAATGAGACACGTTACATATCGAGTTCCGGCAATTTAAATCAACAAAATATGAGAACACACAAACTGATAAACACGCACATTTAAAAACATTCTCTCTCCTACATCCGTATGGAACATACTATATACATGTGTGTGTGTTTGAGTGTGTGTACATGTATGTGTGTATGTGTGTGTGTGTGTGTGTGGTAGTGTGTTGATAAGCCTCAAAAATGGCCAAACATCGATGTCCATCACTCGATGGGATTGAGAGTGTGCTATCTCGCCTGTCCACGTCTCTAAGATGTTTTAACACCGGTGACATGAGAGTTATATACACCGCTATGCCACCGGAAAATACATAGAGCGTATACATTAGTATATGTATTTAATAATATTTATTACACTAGAGCTGCTTTTAATTCATATATATATATGTATCTCTGTCTGAGCGTATTTTGACATTAGACGCACCACTCCAACACAATCAAGCATCTATCTATCTATCTATCTATCTATCTATCTATCTATCTATCTATCTATCTGTCTATCTATCTATCTATCTATCCATGCATCTAAGGACAGAGTGAGAAATATATAGACAGTCATACAGAGAATATTCTGTGTGTCGTGGGATTGGAAGTTAGCATAATTCCAAGTCACCCAAAGTATGACGACAGGACGACATTTGCGTTCTTCTGGATGTATCGAAATAAATCAATAGAAAACTTCTTCAAGTAAATGTTTATTTTTTTCCTTTTTACTTTTAATTGTTAACTTCTTTGTTATCGTTTTGTCTTTCAGTAGAATCAATGGAATCTTATTAGCTGTTGCGTTTGCTGACGTTCACTTCGACTGTCATTCATGCGTTCGTTTCGTGTTTTTATTCTAATTTTTTTGCTAGTTACTTTCGTTTGATATTTTGTTTGTTTCACATTCAATTCTTGACTATCACCAACAGATTGCCACACTGTCACGAGTTTCTCTGTCTTCTTTGTTTAGATGTATTTATGTGGCTTTCTAATGTAGTTTCTATATTTTATGTGTTTTGCGCATCGATTTTGTATAGCATGCATTTTCTTTCTTTCTTTCTGTCTCCCTCTCTTTCTTCCTTCTCTTTCTCTCTCATTCGCCCCTCTTATCTTTCTGTCGATGACAATATCGTTTCCTACATATGTTTATACACACATACATAAACGCATATGTAAGCATTTATATACATATCTGTATATATGTGAAAGTATGCCTGTTCTCTCTCTCTCTTACGTGTGTTCTTGGACTATATTGTTTGCAGTCTTGTTTACTTTATGCACTATTGTTTATGTTCTTTTCCCGTTATTTATTTAATTTGCTTATTTATTACTTATCTATTTATTTACATTTTGGTATATTTATATGTTAGTCGAGATGGCTTGTTGATAATATTCCTCTAATCACCTCTCGTCTTGTTATTTTCAACATACTCTCCTGTTCCTTGTTTGCTTTTCTTCGCGTTACTGTTGTTGGTATTATTGATATCAATGTACTCTTTGTTTCGTTTTTTTTTTTCTGACTTATCGTTTTCTCCTTATCTTCCTTTTCTTTTGATTATTATTCACTATAAACTTTCCACAAAACGCTACTGTCGTCGCCATTTCACGCGTGATCCAGCATTTCTGAATACATGAGGTCGATTCAAAGAAGCGGCGTGGAATCAAGCTGTAATTTCACTTGAGTTGATCAACCTTATATGTATCCGTAGAATTCAAAACGTTATCATGTTCTCGACTCAATGCCGCCGAAATCTTCACATTGCCTTCCGAACTCAATCATTGGCTTTTGTTGACATCGTAGGTTATTATAGAGTACTAGCCGACCCTGTGCCGCCGAAAATGACGGCTAATTGTAGTATTTTATATATAAATAAGGTACAAAATTAGGTACATAATAATCGCACATACAAACATTCACATACTCCCATAGTACATGCACGTGCATACACACATATACCCATGCAGAGTTAAAACGCTGATTTGTTTCACCCCTTCCTTCCTTATTCACCCCATCCTTTCTCTCATTGCTATTACTTTCTTTCATTCCCTCTGCGTCAGGGCTTTTAATCTCACTACTTCTCCTTCACTGAATCATTATTTTTTCTCCTCCTCCGCGTTCGGGATGATTTTGAACAAGTACGTGTGTGTATATATATACAAATATATAAAACCACCACGCTCATTATTATATTAGCAAATTTTCGAGTTTCGGAGACGGCCCTATTTCTATCTATAGTATACTGACCTTAGTCAAAAGCTCGATGATTAGTAGTGTACCGGTAAATATTGCTTCGTCTCATTTGCCAAGTCTCATTTCCGTCGAGCGCTGACCCACATCGATGGGATGCTTAATGCTCTGTACAACATGAACTTCCGGAAAATATAAGGGATACATTGCAGGTAAAACAGTACAGATTTTAGCTGTGAAATGTTTACTATACGGCATGGTTTAGTAGTTAAAGAGATGTTTACAAATATATAGTTGGCGATTTACACGATAACCATGAGTTGAACCCTAATACCTAAAGGAAATTCAGTAAAGAAGAATAAGGTCGGTTGGTCCTGCACATAGACACATGCGCACAGGAATCTATCTCTACAACTGCATATGCGTCTGAGTTCGTATGTACGTGTGTATGTATGTCATTATTCAGTTTATTTGAAGATTTCTTGCCAAAAGAAACGGATTCTAACCTAGATCCAAGGCCCCTTTATTGGAATTTCAACATCAACAATAGGGCATTTTGTATGTATGTATGCATGTATGTATGTATGTATGTATGTATGTATGTGTGTATGCATGTATGTATACGTGTATGTATATATATATATATATATAACTGAAACGTTATAATGTATATATAAAAATTAAAAATTGTATAATACAGCAGCATTTTCGAACTTCATTTTTTACAAATATATATATATATATATATATATATATATATATATATATATATATATATATATATATATATATATATATGTGACCTCGTGAGCACTGCCAGCAATTTTTTTCCCTCTGTCTTCCCTTCTCCTTTGTTTCCGACGAAGAGCTCCGCTCGAAACGTTAAGCCCTCCTTCTTCCCTTCTTTCCTGAGCGTCCAATAATATTTTATTTGTTCCACGTCCTCGCGTTGCTGTGTTTTTTTGTGTTTTCTTGTTTGGATTAACTATATATATATATATATATATATATATATATATATATATATATATATGTGTGTGTGTGTGTGTGTGTGTGTTGTGTGTGTGTGTGTGTGTGTGTATCTGTGTGTGCATGTATGTATGTATGTTTATATGTATGTATACATGTATATATATATATATGTGTGTGTGTGTATGTGTGTATGTATGTATGCATGTATGCATGTATGTATGCATTTATGCATGTATGCATGTATGTATGTATGTATGTATGTATGTATGTATGTATATAAGTAAGGAGGCTGATGAGATACAGGCACACAAAGCTGCTGTATGGTCATTTGCGAGAAGTTTATGGACCGACTTCTCTGGTGACACCACTTCGAAGCAGGGATGGTAAAGAACTTTCTTCGTGATTCACAGGTAATTCTGCGAAGATAGCAAGAACACTTTGATGAACTTTTGAATCAACAGTTTGTAGTTAGTGAGACTGTTCTCAATCTCATCCCTGAATTACCTGTGAAGCCGGCTCTCGCGGAACCACAAATGTCGGAAGAAGTTACGGTGGCTGTCTAAAGGATGAATAATAGGTCTCTGTGTATGGATAGCATACTTGCGGAGTTGTTACTGCATGGCGGTGAGAATCTACTGCAGCAACTTCACTCCTTGTTTGGCAGGATATGGGCTAGTGAATCTGTACCTGAGGACTGGAAAGATACAGTAATGGTGGTCTTATATAAGGGAAAGGGCAACAGGAATAAATGTGGTAACTACAGGGGAATACCATTGCTTTCTGTCGTAGGAAAGTGTTTATGCAGGGTACTTCTGGATCGTATGCTAAAATACGTTGCAGATTGTGTTCTTCCAGAAAGTCAATTTTGGCTTTCGTGTGAGACGCGGCACTGCTGATGTGATCTTCTCAGCTAGACAGCTTCAAGAGAAGTGTGTGGAACAAGGTCTGGATTTATATCAGGTTTTTGTCGATCTGAGAAAAGCCTATGATAAAGTTAATAGAAATGCACCGTAGAAAGTCCTCCGGAAACTCGATTGTCCTGAAATGTTCATTGCTTTTCATGAAGAAATGAAGGGTAGAGTTAATGCAAGAGGTAAAATGTCGGAGCCCATCTCAATACAAAATGGAGTGTAAAAGGGTGATATTCTGGCACCGACCTTATTTGCCATATATTTTGCGATGGTTTTCTGTATTGCGCTCAGAAATTGCAGATATGATGTTTACATGTATTATCGAACCTCTAGCAGCATATATAATATCAGGTGTTTTGCTGTAAAACAAAGGTAATTACCTCATAAGAGACCTTTTGTATGCAGATGACTGAGATTTATATGCAACACATTTTGAATGCATTCTCTGATGCTTGCACTACCCTAGGATTGACAGTCCGTCTCACGAAAATGGTTGTCATGTACCAACCTGTCCCTGTTAAGTAGTAGAGTGAACCAAAAGTTTACGTGTATGATAAACGACTTGGTGTAGTTGATCAGTTTGTCTACCTGAGAAACACTGTTAATAGATATAGCAATTTGAATAATTGATGCTTTCGGAATGCTAGAAAGGCGCCTCAGAAGGTGTTTATATCTGCTGTAAATACATTGACACCTCTGGAGTCGGCGAGACATATGCAGGAAGAGAAAGATAAAAGTATACAAGGCGTCCGTGCTTTCTTCTCTTCTTTATACCTACGAGACCTGAGTCACATATCGATACCTCCTTAAACAACTGGAACGTTTCCATCAGATGTGTCTCAGACGGATCTATGGTATTATGTGGGAGGACCGCATCAGGGATCTTGAGATATTGGAAAGCTCTCGGTGTGAAAGTATAGTAGCACTTGTGTTGAGCCAAAGGTTCAGATGGGGTGGTCATCTGGTCAGAAGAAAAGATGCAAGGATGCCAAAACAACTCTTTTATGGAGAGTTAATTAAAGGACAACGACCTCCACATAAACCAAAAAAGAGGTATAAAGACTTGCTGAAGGCTTCCTTGAGAGATACTGGCATCTCTCCTGACACATGGAAGGGCATTGACCCTGCCTCAGTAAAGCTGGACTCAAGAGTCATCTTCATAGTCATAAAGTGAGACCGATGATTGATTACCAGGCTGGTGGTGGTGGTGCTACACACCATATTAATCATATCTCTCAGGCATGTGGAAGGAAGTGTGATTCGGCGCGAGGACTTAAACGGCATGCAAAGGTACATGAACCCCAATTACAATTGCAGCCGGCTATTGCTGGTAAAGGCTTTAGCTGCCAATTCTGTACAAGACATTGGAGATCCTAGCTGGGCTATAAAGTCACATTTCATCACAGCACTCTTAACAGTTAAGCCTCGTGCAATAGCCATACACGATAATGAGGGGGCAGCCATCAGGTATGTATGAATGTATGTATGTATGTATATGAATATATGTGAATATATATGTAAGTGTTTGTGGGAATATGTATAGATATATATTTCTCTATCTATCTACCCGTCCATCCATCCATCCACACATCCATCCATCCATCTCTTTATCTATCTATCTATCTATCTATCTATCTATCTATCTATCTATCTATCTATCTATCTATCTATCTATCTATCTATCTATCTACCTATCTATCTATCTATCTATCTACCACACACACACATATACATATATATTAATGTATTTTTATGTCCTGTTATAATAAAAACAATTTTACATCAACCTAAAAGATTACTCAATATTTTTATAGAGTAAAACATTGTTGTTTAATGAGTATATTATTGGCAGTGACTTCGAAGTACCAGCTACTTAAGCCATAGAGGAGAGAGAGAGAGGAAGAGGAGGAAAGAGAGAAGGCGAAAGAAAGGAGGAAAGAGAGAAGGCGAAAGAAAGGAGGAGAAAGTGAGAGAGAGAGAAAGAGAGAGAGAGAGAAAGAGAGAGGGAGAAAGAGAGAGGACAAAAGTAAATCGTGTGCTGATACGTGTACAACCTGCATATATATCTCGGCCATTTACATACATTGCTTGTTATCAGTTTTTTCAGATCTTGAATATTATAAGAACAACGTTTTGCGGAGGAATCACCTTTTTTTTTTTTACATAATGAATGTTAAAGCTGACAGAGAATCTCAATTTGCGTTTTATTGTTCATGGATATGTGTGTATATGAGTATGTGTATGTCTGAGTGTTTGTATGTGTGTTTGAGTGTGTGTGCGTGTGATAGTCAGAGAAAACACATTTTTTAATTTACTTCACTGAAAGAGCATGTAAAAAGAAAATGATTTAACGAAGTTATTGCAATCACGTTAAATAACGATAATATCACAACTGAAAATCTTTAAACAGCACAGTTTACGTTCTTGGCAATTGAATTTCCTATTCCACCCATGTACCTCAGCAGATTACATGTGGTTGGTTCGTAGATCATTTTGCTGATAACGTCTTAAAACATTAATAATGAAATACTATTACCTTCACCGAAATACTTTAGTTTAAGTATACATTAAGTTACTTTTAAAAAGTAATTTTCCGCTGTGCATTACTAGTTTTGAACAAAATTATGGAGGCAGGTCAAACTTTTTCATGATCTTACATTCAAACTTAATACATACATATAATCATGCATATATGCACACAAATTGAAGACGCATGGTTTAAAGATGAATGTGATCGACTCTGAGCAAAAGGTAATGTGTTCAATTTGTGGAACGGTTGACAAGGTTTGTCCTTGAGTAAGACACTTTATTTCAGGTTGCTACTGTTGACACAATTATAACGAATACCAACCGAATGCTGGTAAATCGTTACCCTTTTGACTACTAAATCCTGGATACTTCGCTAAGTCATGAGTGAGTTGGGGCAGCAGACGGTGTCTATATCGGCTGTAATTACATTGAGACCTAAAATAATTAGTGAAAGCATGCTACATGTTACCAAACAATATCTACCAGTGGTAGCTAGTTGTACTGTCTACATACGAACATTTTCAGATACTAAAATTCCCATCAAAAAGATACCTATTTCCATGTGTGGAAACTTGTGTGTGAATACGTTTTTTTATCCATTAGGAGGGACTATAATAGAACAAGAATGACTTCCTAGCTTTCATGACTATTGAGATATCAAGGTGACTGATTCTAAGGGTTTGACTTCCTATACATCCGATTCTCTGGGAAACCAGTTTCAACATAGAATACTAGAAATCGATTTTGCCAAATTGGATAAGTCTGCAGGCTTCCTTGGTTTAGAGGATAAATTTACAAACGATGGCTAACTTTCAGTGGGCATAAATAGGGTAGAAAATGTTATCTAGAGGTAACACACAATAATACACAAGGGGAAGCGCATGGAAAGATGATCCTGTTTTTAGAAGAGTCGCAGACTCATTAATCGTAGCAGACTACTTAGTCTTAGTTGCAATCTATAGGTTAATAATCAGAAAAGCCGTCTCCTAAATAGTACAGGCGATTGATGGCTAGAAAAGTAGCTTCGAATTGTTATGCACTGTAGTTATTTATATAAGCTTTTCTCCTTGCTTTAAGTTTAGATTAAATTATACGAGGCGTATGTTTCTTATAAACATTTTCTTTATGCGGATATAATGGACTTGAACCCGTACTTTGCTGCGGTAGACACATACAACATAGAGTAGTGGCAAGTGTTGTTAGGATCCGGGGTAACATTAATAACTTTCATATCTTCCTCATTATTATTATTATTATTATTATATTATTATTATTATTATTATTATATTATTATTATTATTATTATTATCATCATCATCATCATCATTATTATTATTATTATCAGTATTATTATTATTATTATTATTATTATTATTATTATTATTATTATTATTATTATTATTATTATTACTCAAACGTCCAGCTGGCAGATTTGTTAGCACGTTGAGCAAAAATGCTAAGCGGCATTTCCTAGAGTTCATTACGTTCTGCAGGTGACAACTTTGTATTTTCTCATTGCTAGGTCGATAAAATGCGATACCAGTCACATTGTGGGGACCGATGGTTCCGAGTAAATTCCTCCACTCAACAATCGGTCTCGTGATTAATTTAGAAACAATTATTATTACGAACGTTCGTAAATGTTGTTATTAATGCTATAATTTTTCATTACGAAGAATAATTACACCATGATCACCATCATCATCATCATCAGCAGCAGCAGCAGTAACAGCATCGTCATCGTCAACATCATCATCGTCATTATGATCTTCGTCATAATCATCATGATGGTCATAACTGATAAATATACAGTTTCTTTAATTCATACTCCCTATCAGTTTTGAAGTAAGCTGAATAGATTCTTGAGTCTTAATCAGTCTATTTTTCTATACGATTGATTTTTCAAAAGAAAGTAATTTCCATTATTTGTTTGTGAGAAACAAAAACATTGGAGTCCTCTTTAAAAACAAAACAAAAATTCTTATATTGATCGCAATTTATTTTCTTAATTGTACGTTTGTTTCTCTCCAATCATGTGCCAATACATATGTACACACACGCCCCCACACCAACTCACAAATATGCAAATTTTAATTACGTACATACAACCATCCATTCATACATATATGCATACATACATGCATACATACATATATACATATATATATATATATATATATATATATATATGTATATGCATATATATATAAGTATATATATATACATATATATATATATATATATATATATATATATATATATATATATATGTATATATATATATATATAAGAATATATATATACATATACATATATAAGTGTATATATATATATATGTATATATATATATATATATGCATATATAAGTATATATGTATTTTTACATACATATATACTTATAATAGATACATGCATAAGTATGTGTGTGCGCGCGTACGTGTATGTGTGTGTGTGTCTGTGTATGTATCTAAGAATTTATCTTTTCTATCATATATATTGATTTCCAAATCACACGCGCGATACGCTTGCGCACATATACTACTCTATATCATGTGCACTGATGAGCCAGTTTTCTATCAAAAAAGCAATTAATTTGAAATCACTATACACAACATTATTTTACATAGTACGAAATTATTATACCTAATATTAATTTAGAATAAAAGATTTCTAAAACTTACAATCGAAAATTTATTTCCTATAGTTTTAAAGAAAAATAAAATATAAACATACTTAGTATTGTATTTTTCTCTATCTTTATAATTTTATTTTAATTTTTTTCTGAAAATGATTGATTTGAATTTATTGATTTAAACATGTAATTAAAAAAAGTTAATTGAATTAATGCAAAATGAACGAAACATTTAACTGATGAGATGCAGGCTCTACATCCATATATTACAGAAAGTGTGTCTGCCTGACTACGTGTACCATAGCCGGTCTGCCTGTCTCAGTACTTGATCACATACTTTCTAGCAAATTGCGTAAAAACCGATATTAATCACTTTCAACATCATCAATTTTACAAAGCCTCCTGAAATGTAACAGAATTTTCACGGAGAAAGAGAGAGGGAGAGAGAAAGAGAGCGATAAGTAAGAGAGGGGTGGGAATAGTGCGAGAGGGAGGCGAAAGAGAAAGCAATTTAAACAGACCCTTTGACAATCACTTGAAGTAAAGTGTAATTTTAGATTTTACGTGTGGTGTTAAAATTATTGCTACATACGCGGAAAGAAATTCCACGTACACGCTTCCTGCTGATATCGAACAAACATACACGAACATACATACATAAAAGCGTATATAGATATACACATAGATATATAGATGCATGCACATAATATACACATAACGTGTGTAATTATGTATTTGTATGTATTCTTTGCACTCACACACAGATATAGGTATATGTGCGTGTTACTCACAGAATATGCATATAGACATAGATGTAGATGTATGTGTGCGGAACGGTTGTTAGAAGTTGAGCAGTGAAGAAGAAACATTGGCAATCTAATATTCCTACGTTCCAAACATTTTGCTGGTATCTTAAGTAATCACTTTTATCAAAGACTCGGAGTAAGTTCTGAGGGAAAAAATCAAATGAAGAGAAACTGTGCGGTGACCTGACAGAAATTCCACGTGAGAGTTACGTTGTGTTGGCTATACAATTAGCTGCTTATTCAATTAGACATCTACACGTTAATGATAGGTAGTTTAGATGATCGGATAGCTAAAATAACCATTGTCGTAATTAGCGGACATCCATTTCCATTTATTTTTTTAATATGAAAAATGTGTGTATAGCTGTATATGCATTTGATTTCTCCATGCCGTGTATTGCTAATAGCAATTTTACCGATGTATTTATTTCCTTTTTCAGTATATTTTTGAAATCACTTCAATAAATGGAGTGAAATGCTATTATTTTATGATTTATGCTAGGTTTATTTTCCAATTTACCATAAATGAGCATAAATGTCAGCTAGTCTGGCCGAATCAATAGAACGGCCGAATAATATGATGTTGACTGAATGCAATAACCGTCACTGTGACGTGTTCAGAACAAAGATGTTTAGTAGTGTTCACAGCTGTAATGCAGCCAGATCTTTGGATAATTCAATGGTTGTTATTGTTTAGTTTAACATAGGCCAGCTTTGAATATGCAGACTAATGACCAAAGGTCTTCCAGTCGTGAAAATCTCCTCTGCTTTTCAATGGCACAAATGTCTACAATATTCGCCATATTCTTCCATCTTTGACAGAATATAATTTGAAGATTTGGCTGGTATTTATATACGTCGAGTGGTAATACAGTGGCCATTATTGCTGGATCGAGTTCTAAACATGTTACTTGATCTAGTTTGTTCGCAGCAGTAAATGAACGGCGTATTGTTAAGATGTTACTTGTTATTCTATATTTACAATTAAAAAAATTATAGATAAATTGGCTTGTGAGTCTAAGCTCATTTAGTAACGTAAGGTAATAACGACGGATCTTCTCATAGGGGATAGGATACCTCGTGAAGTCATTATTATTAATTTCCGTTTCGTGGATACCTCTAATATGAACTCAAGGAATTGGACTAAACTTTAAAAAATTATATGACGTTTAAAGCGTTAGTATTAGAAAGCAATGATATAAAACAATGGTTTGCTTTACTTATAAAAAATTATAATATTCTAGTAATTAATGTGTTACAAATAGACGATATGATGTTTTACGGTCAAAGTAAAATAACAATTGTAGGTGGCGAAAAATATATGATTCTACATTCATTCATTTCAAAATGTATAAATAATTATTAATTTTAGAATCTTTCAGTAATTTTGGGGTGTATTGTTGAAGCAAAGCCCAAAACTGAAAACTTTGTGAAGCGCTTCATGTACAAGAAAATACGACTACGTATTTAAAAAAGTAAACAAATGGTTTATATATATATATATATATATATATATATATATATATATATATATAAAACATCTGATATACAAGTATATATATTTAACTAGAGACGTGTGTGATTCTGTGTGGAGGTTTAAACGTGTGGCCACAATTATATATATACATTCAGAGATGGATATTTGTTACATTTTCTACACGTCTGTCTGCATGAGTGAGTGCATTAAGACGACAAGGAGGACTACAAGCACACTCTCTAAGTAGTTTATTTTGTTTGAAATCCGCCAATTCTAGTGCGCACGATACGAAGTAGTGCTTGACCATCCACTACATATATATTAGTCAACGTAATTATATATATATATATATATATATATATATATATATATATATATATATATATATATATATATATTCATGCACATATAAACATTTATGCACACATAAAAATTCATTAATATAAATATATAAAAATTGTCAGTCCATAAATACACTTGCAAAGTCTGAATGAAGAGGATGAAAAAGCGAATGTAAAACGATTCATAAGGAGTCTGGAACGATTCATAAGGAGTCTGGAACGGCTATTTCGAAAAGATATAGGTTACTATGGGCGAACTAACTCCAACCATAGCAATACTCTATATTTCTCTCATCAGTGTTAATAGAATCACATGTTTAAAATTTTAAAAGAAATGGTGGGTTAAATAAAAATCGAATGTTTGATCGCACCATTATCTCCGAGCATATGATATTAAATACAAGGTATAATAGAAGGTATATTACGACTCTGTATATAATATAAAATTTTTGAAGAGTCCATAATATGGAGAAAGGCTAAATTAGAATCCTATAGTTTAATTATTTTTAAAATATTTAAACGTTGAAAGATATTTGTGTCTACAGGAAATTATAACGTCAGATATTTTATTGAGTAAAGTATTTTTGTTGGTTCGGATTATGTGGATCACCTCCTTCGTGCATAAATCGCAATTCTTCGTGTGTGTATTATATGGTTTGGCTTCCCTTATTATAGACCAATTCATACTGAATTCTTTGTTGTTCATTTTTAATTTATTAATGTACGTTGGTAGTGTAGTTGGATTTTTGTTTCGTGATTAGTGAGCGAGTTTATATGCGCCCTTTATCTACTTTTAAAATCAATGGTAATACCTATGTAAATCTTTCTAAGTCCATTTAGTGTTGAGACGTCGACTTTATATACGGTATTTCTCCTTAAGCAGAAGCCTTTAAAGGGACAAAATACCCCATTATGACACTCAATTGGATGTTTTTATTTGGTTTCCGGGTTTAGTCTAACTATTTTTAATATCCACGTCCTTATTATTGTTCTTTGTGTTAGGATCAGCTAAGTTATCTCTAACGGTTTCGTTACTTCTAACTTTAAGCCTGTTATTTGCTGTGATGACAGATCCAAGATTGGGTGTGGTGAAATAGGATAATTTAAGGCGCGATCTATTAAATATGGAGTAGTATTTATGACCAGGTGGTAAGTTCCTATCGATAATGCTAAAAAATAACTAACGGAGGCTTCTTACCAGAGGATTCAGATATGGCGAATAAGGCATCATCTCTATATAGGCCTTCACTAATGTTAGGGATTCTGCCTTAATTTTAGAGATTAGAAATAGGCCAACAATATTTGTGACCTGGGCAGAATATATATATATAATATATATATATATATTATATATATATATATAATATATATGTGTGTGTGTGTGTATACACAAATATATATTCACACACACATATATATACATATAAGTATACATGCACGCATGTGTACTTGTGCACGTATATGAGTATTGTTAAATGTTTGTTTAAATATAAAATATTCAACAATATTTTCTCCTTTTTTGTCTAAACGAATCTCTTGAACGATCAGGGAAGTGAAACTAAAAATTATGATTATTCATGTATATATATATATATATATATATATACATGCATATATATATATATATATACATATATACATATATATACATATATATACATATATATATATATAAGCATATAGGTATATACATATACACACACATATACATGTATTCATACACACAAGCACACACACTCATGGACACACACATGCACACACAAATATGTATATTGGTAATGGTTACAGGTTTCTGCTTATCATTCCACAGTTCTATCCACCATCTTGTTTTAGGTCATTAACTCACTGGCATCTTCAAAGAACCATTTACGTTAGATAGCGAGTAGTTCTGGAATGATTCATCTAATTTACAAAGCTACATAAATTCTAATACGTGTCTATTGAGAGCTTTTTTCCTAATTTATATTTCTAAACGTAAACTGCATATGTCGATCTATCTATCTATCTATCTATCTATCTATCTATCTATCTATCTCTATCTATCTATCTATCTATCTATCTATCTATCTATCGGAACGAGATAATGAGTAGGGTGGTCACTCTCGCCCGGCAATGGGCCGAGAGGAAACTGTCCCTAAAAGGTCGGGCGGAGGTGGCGAACACGTACATCGCGTCCGTCATCTACTACCGCCTGACCGTCGTACCTTGTCCCGACCCTACCATCACCAAACTACAACGCATTCTCTTTCGCTTCTTGTGGAAAGGATGCGTCCCGATGGTCAGGCGATCCATTTGCTGTCAACACCCGCTAAAAGGAGGGCTGGGCATGCCGTGGTTGATGATGCGCAGACACGCGCTGAGACTGCGACATCTCTGGCACTATGTAGACGACGGTGAACAGGTGTGGTCGCCGTTTGTGAGGCACGCTTTCCCGCAGCTCGTCTCCATGACCGAACTGCAGTCGTGGATCAAAAAGAGGCCGAGGAAGTGCGATTGGCACCGCGAGTGTCGCGTTGCTCTCAAGCAACTCTGCCGTCCCGGGTCGACCGTGAGTGACTTCATCACAACCAAAGCATTCTATAGGGGATTAGTGGAGGGGAGGTACGTCGACGAGCTCGGGGCGAACCTGGACGTCGACGAGGAGTACCTGACCCGCCTGTTCGGGACGACTTTCGGGCCAGGGCCCATGGACAACTTCCAGAGATCCCTGGCATGGCAGTGCTACCGAGAAGCGCTACCCGTTCGGGATAAGCTCTACAGACACTGCTCGAGAAACACGGGGCCGACCTGCCCGAGATGCGGTCAGAGCGACGAAATCGTTCTGCACGCACTCGTGCAGTGTTCAACAATTTCCGACCTGTGGGCTTATGTCGAACAACTGCTGTCACGTGTGGGACGATTCGATTTATCAGCTGAGTCTATCGTCAATATTGTCACGCCTCCTTCCTTCAAACGGGAAGGAAGAGCTATGTTCATCATCCTTGTGGCTATGGCGAAGGAATGTATCTGGTGGACGCGTCTGAAAGGATTGGAGACAAACACTTTCCTCTCTGGTCAATCTCTCAACTTCTTCAAGTACCACTTGAAAAGGAAAGTGAGAGTAGAGAGTCAAGTTTTGTCTAGCGAATGTTTTAAAAAGAGATGGGTGAATGTAGCAAGGATGGCACGTATGAATGACGAAGCCACCTTGAGCATAATCCTATGAACCAAAAAATTTAAAACAGAGGGTTACCCACTTGCAAACAAATGTGGTAACATATAACAATATTGACCAAGGTTACCGTGGTCTTTTTCGTAGGCTTTTCTTCCCACGGATAAACCTTACTTGCTTTCCTCTTTACACCATATATCATAACACTGTGATACACGATCCCTATTGATCGTTTTTTATTCCTCTTCCCCTTTTTTCTTCTTTTTTCATTTCTCTTTTCTTTTGCTCCTTTTCCTTTTCTTTTTTTTCTTTTTCTTCTTTTATTTTTTATTTTATTTTATTTTATTTTTTTGTTCTTTTCTTCCCTTTTACGATCCCTCTTGATCGAAAACCTACGCCACCCATTTTTTTTGTTTCTTTTGTTTTTTGTTTTTTCATCCCCCAAAAGAAAAGCTCTACCTTGTAACATGTCCCATCTGTGTGCAGCCCTGTGTGGCCAATAAAGAAACTTATCTATCTATATCTATCTATCCTATCTATCTATCTATCTATCTATCTATCTATCTATCTATATATATATATATATATATTATATATATAGATATATATATATATATATATATATATATATATATATATATATTCATAAATGCTAGTGAAAAATTAGATATTAATCTATTTTTTCGTTGTATTTCACTTTCCTTACGTTGAATGTAATGTTATTTCTTATTGGAAACAACTTTGGTGGCTATACCAGAAAAAGGAGCTACTTTTAGCACTAGAGTTAACCACTTAGCGGTAACTCTCTTAAATTCAAGTATATATATATATATCTGTTTGTCTATCTCTCGTTTATCAATCTGTCTGCCTATCTGCCTGGTTTTCTGTCTATCAATCTATCTATCTATTTATTTCCCTTTTACGATCCCTTTTGATCAAAAACCTAACCCCCTTTTATTTTTTTATTTTTAATTAAAATTTTTTTTTTACTTTTTAATTTTTTCTCCCCAAAATAAAAGCTCTACTTTGTAATTTGTTCACATATTTATCTGCCTGTCAGGCTGTCTACCAATCTCTCTGTCTTTCTGTCTATGTGTCTGCCTGCCTGCCCGCCTTTATCTATCTATTAATCTATCTATCTTGACCGAGGTTACCGTGGTCTTTTCCTTAGGCTTTTCTTTCCACGGGTAAACCTCACCTGTCCTCCCCTTTACACTTCATATTGACATTTCTGTGATAACAATCCCTATTGATCAATTTTTTTCCTTTCCCTTTTTTCCTCACCTCCCTTTTTTTCCTCACCTCCCTTTTTTTGTCCTCTTTCTTTCCATTTACGATCCCTTTTGATCGAAAACCAAACCCCCTTCTTTTACCCCCAAAAGAAAAGCTCTACCTTGTAATTTTGTTCTGTCTGTGTGCAGCCCTGTGTGGCTAATAAAGAAACATATCTTGACCGTGTATATGTATGTATACATGTATGTATGAATGAATGTATGTTTGTATGTATGTATGTATGTATGTATGTATGTATGTATGTATGTATGTATGTATGTATGTATGTATGTATGTATGTATGTCGTTATTCCGTTTTATTTCAAGATTTCTTTCCACTAGAGAAAGACCCGTATTCAAACCTAGATCCAAGGCTCTTTCCTTAGAATTTCGACATCAGCAACATCGTATTTTTGTTTGTTTGTTTGTAAGAACGTATGCATGTATGTATGTATGTATGTATGTATGTATGTATGTATGTATGTATGTATGTATTTATGTATGTATGTATGTATATATGTACGTATGTATGTATTCTTATGCATGCTTGTATGTATGTATGTATGTATGTATGTATGTATGTATGTATGTATGTATTTATGTATGTATGTATGTATATATGTACGTATGTATGTATGTATGCAGATTTGTATGTATGTATTCTTATGCATATAGTTGCATATCTAAACATATATATTTTAATGGTAAACATCTGGAAAGTTTAAAACATTTTTACAGTTTCACTTATGGATTGGATGTGTAATCTTCAAATTAGCTCTCTCCTTTCTGGTTTTGAGAAACCTAATTTTTCAAGACTGGTATTTAGGCAGCGTGTTACATATATCAGTACCCCATTCATTACGTGTATACACCTGAACTTGTAATCTAGATAGAGTAACTGCAGATTTTTTTCAATAATTCAGCGTAGGTATTCTCTTTTTCATGATCTTCAGCTTTATGTTAACACCCGCTGGGCAGCTAATTTCCACAACTGTACACAGTTTCTTTTCTCTCACCCAAATCATTATATCAGGCCTGTTGTGTTTTATGCATGTATGCATCTATGTATGTATGTATGTATGTATGTATGTATGTATGTATGTATGTATGTATGTATGTATGTATGTATGTATGTATGCATGTATGTATGTGTCTCCATCTATCTATATATACATTTTTTTCCTGGGCAATAAACATAGTAATCGAAGTAAAGATAGACGTTTAGGCCTAGAAGGAAGTGGACGTCAATGTAGGCGTGTAGAGTGTATGAAAACGTAAATTACCAACTGAAAGTGCAACGAAAAATATAATAATCACGATACTTGTTGCCGACGGTAGATGCGTTTTTAAAAAGGGTGTTTAATGTTTCTTGCCGAAATCTTTTATCTGAAAGTGGAATAATTGCGAAAAAGCAAAAGAACGAGAGGTAAATGAGAAAAAAGTTGCCAAGGAAAACAAGTAATGCCAGAAACGATATGTGTTACTTAAGCTTGCGCCATTCAGGAAAGCGACATAGCCATTGCTGAACGAAGAGAAATGGCTTTCAGCAATCAAAACTTTCAATGGGAGATAGTTGGCGAGATCGCGGTCGGTGTGTGTGTGTGTTGTGTAATAGAGCGTGTGGATGCCTATATGAAATTTATTGAGTAACTGTGCATACGTTTGTGTTCGTGCGTATTCTTTGTGGTATGCTGTGTATGTTTGTATTTACAGTGTATATGATTATGTATGTTTATGAAAGTTAAATGTGTGACTCAACAGCTACAGTCTACGTGTGTGTATGCGTGTGTTGAGCTTTATTTTGGAATATATTTATCTGTTCATTGAACGTATTTTTGTGTCTGTGGATTTGACTAATGTACTTAGTATGCGCGTCTTTGTATGCTAGGGATGCGTTTGTGTGTTTGATATAAAGGTACTAGTTGAATTTACCTGTGACTCTGTTCTTATGTATATGCTAGGCTCTATATAGTCGTATTATTTGCGATTTTGATTGTATTCTTGATACTTCAGTATCTCTTATTTCTTTATTTCTAACTTACGTTCATAAAAACTGAAAGGAATATTTCTTTTTCCCTCTCAACCTACTATTTATGAGCTAATTTCTTTGTTACAGTAATATAAGTTGAATGGTCATGTGTGTAAACTCACTTTTTAACAGTTTTGGTATTTGTTGCATTGGTGTCTATCTCCTACGTATTAGAAAATCTTCATATTAGAAAATCTCCAACATTTCCCTTCTCGTCTCCATATTCAAATAGCTGCTATGTTGTCAATCAATAAGATTACTATTCTTTCATTTACATATTTTACGATATACATACATTTCCACATCATAATTATTATATGTCATTCGTGTTTCATCCTTCCTGAATAACTGAACATCAGAAAGGAGAAACTCAGAGTAATGTTTACTTAAGCTTTAACATCCATTGAAAGATGTATAAAGCTGCTTTCAGTGCTAAGTATTCTCTCCTTTCTTTTCCCACTGAACTATTTACATATGCATGCACACATATGAAAAGTCACACGTACGCACGTTCTCACATATACGCCTTTAAGTAGACGTGTATGTGAAGTCTTAAAGCGTCTGAGTATCACAAATGTTTGAATCGTATTTATTACATGTTCGTTCTATCGTCATCGTTCGTTCCAATTATTTAATATTCACCCATAGTCACTACGATTTTTAGAATACCCGCAACAGTATCACTAAAATTCTGTTGTATTTCCTCCTGGTTAATGTGTTGTATACACAAAATCCATTCAAATATAAAATGATGTCTCAGTCTAAGGTTACGTATACATATCAAGTTTATTTGCTCTAATCTAGATTATTCCACTGCATCCTATTTCCTTCGTGTCGACATGCTGTCAGAGCTATAATGAAATTTTGATCAGGTGCAGATTACTGGTTGTCAAAAACATCTTTTATTTGTGTGTTAGGATGTGAACAGTGAAGATCTTCAGTATCTACTGAAATACTCTTCAAGTGTAATAATAAACTTTACATAAAAAAGCAGTATTAAATATTCATGGAGATTTCATTGGATTCTGTAGATTCCGGCAATTTATTTAGGGATAGCAGCAAAGTTGATGTACATAAAACAATTTATAATCTCAAACAACTCAATCTACCAGCTGCTCATGATAGTAATATGTGCATATACGATGTAGTCAAAGTATACATACTCATAAATAAAATACATATATATAATATATATATATTATATATATATATATATATATATATATATATATATATATATATATATATATATATATATATATATATACATACATATATATATATATAATATATAAATATACATACATATATACATACATACATACATACATACATACATACACATACATATATATAAATCTGTGCATTTGTCAGCGTCTAGTCTCAAGAAAGCCTTTTTGTTAAAGTGTGAACCTTGACTTTGTGCATATCGTTCTGTTTAGGATACGTTTGCATATAACATATCTCAAATATACCAGTTTACTGAATATCACCAAAAAGTTTGCTATAGTTAATACGAAAATATATCCCAGTTTTATTTCATATATATGTGTGTGTTTGAAAAAAACTATTTCAGCAATAGGTTTCAAGAGTTAAGCAAAGTATGTAAAAGGATATCTATAAATAACAACAAAGAAAAAAGATGTTGCGTTAACCTAAATGGGCTGGTTTATGAACCGAGAATAGTTCGGGAATAATTCTCCTTTTCAAATACAAGAGAGTAAATAGTTAAATGGTTTGGTGTTACGTGTTATCAATGAAAGGCCATTCGAGTGTGGATGGATGAAATCAATGAACAATTACTGTATTCATAGTTATAGTTGGTTAAGATAAATAGTTTCCGTAGCAGCATATAGTGTGCTATTGCAGTAGGGACAGTGGTGAGTGACGTGGGATAACAATTCAGTGCTTGTGGCAGTATGAGAAACATCCATTAGGAATAAGTGAAATTAAACTGAAGTCAGTGGTGAAGCTAATATTAGAATTTCTTTTTAAAGAGGGTAGTACGTACTAAGCAATCATATTGTTTATACCATTACAATAAAAACACACACGTACATAATACGTGTATGCATATATATATATGATTGTGTATATATATATATGTGTGTGATTGTGATATATATATATATATATAGATATATATATATATATATCACAATCATCATCATCATCTGGTGGACAGTGATCGGGTGGTTTCACCCGCACACGCCATACGACGTTGTACTGCATAAATTGAGAAAGGTGTTCAGAGAGGC
>NC_042999.1:146870425-146872925 GCF_006345805.1 Octopus sinensis
ACTTGGGTCCGGGTTCAGTCCCACTGTATGTCACCTTGGGCAAGTGTCTTCTACTATAGCCTCGGGCCGACCAAAACCTTGTGAGTGGATTTGATTGACAAAACTGAAAGACGCCTGCCGTATTCCCTTCCGCCATTGCTTCTTTGCCAAGTTGTTTTGGCGCCTTTTTCTCCCAGCCTCTTTGATTCTTTCTCTCTCTCTCTCTCTCTTGGTCACTGCTCCTGTCCTCAGCCTTCCACCCTCCTTGGTCCCTTCTCTCTCTCTCTGTCCCCTCTTCTCTCACTCTTACCCACTTGCGACTTGCTGCCTCAGCCATTCCGTTGCCAACGGCCGCTTGTTCAACATGTTCTCTACGTCTCTAAGCCGAAAAGGTAATTATTTTCCACGCTTGCTGATAAATTGTTTTTGTGTCTCCTTTGTCTCAAAGCCGTAGGGCGCCTGTGTCTCCTTGTTTTTAAACCGTTACTGTCTTCAAAAAATTTTTTTTTCGTTTCATGTTCCTCTCTGTTGCGTTGCATTCTTTCCTTCTGGTGGCTGGCCGATTCAGAGCAGATCTCATAATAAAACAGCCGAAATTTGCGATGATGAATCGGTTTTTGACTGAAGAACGAAGGCTTTGAATGACCCGTCTGTCTCTTATGTTCGTCCCTTCGTGTATTTCACACGTTATTTATATATGTAAAGGTTTATTTTATTATTATATATATATATGTGTGTGTGTGTATGTGTCCGTGTTTATGCCCTCGCCCCCCGCCACATCGCTTGACAACAGATGCTGGTGTGTTTAATTAACTTAGCGGCCCGGCAAAAGAGACCGATAGAATAAGACTAACTCCTGGGGTCGATTTGCTCGACTAAAGGCGGTGCTCCAGCATGGCCGCAGTCAAATGACTGAAACAAGTAAAAGAGTAAAAGAGTATGATTGACCACGAGTGCATTTCACACCACCGACAACATTTTAGAATATTTGGAGATGATTTAATGTCTTGCATAATCAAGCTCACTATCCACCACTCTCTTTCTATCAATATCATGCTGATATCTTCTTGATTATGGTTTTAATTAGTGCATTCACCTTTATGAATATTCCCTTATGGAATTTCTCCTACGCAAATTCTGCTCACTGTCAACAGGATTTACCGCTGTTAAGACCATCAACTCCACCAAGGCCACCATCCCTGGTGTCGCAGTAGTGGTCATCATCGTTGTCATCGTAGGAAATATCGATCTTGTCATACGTCCTCCGGCTCTTTCATTGTTCGTGAGTGATATGAGAGTAAGCGGAAGGAGCTTGTTGGAAAGGAGGAAAAAAAATGAAAGAAAGAATGGATGAAAGAATGTGAGTTATAGGTGGAGGTGGAGAAAGGAAGTGAAGGCCGGGACGGACGGTGAGTGAGGCCAAGGGAAAGGGAATGAAGCAGCTAGAATGAATAAATAATATTTAACATAAAAAGAGAAGTAAAAGAAGGCTAAGAAAAGGAAGAATAAGAATAAGAATAATAATAAGAGGAAGAAAAACGAGAAGAAAGAATAAGAAGAAGAAAAAGAAAAAGAAGAAAAAGAAAAGAAATAGAAGAAAAAGGAGGTGGAGAAGAGAAGAAGAAAGAAGAAGAAGAAAAAGAAAAAAGAAGAAGAAGACGAAGAAGAAGAAGAAAAGAAGAAAAGAAGAGAGAAGAGGAGAGAAGAAGAAGAGAAGAAAAAACAAAAAGAAAAAGAAGAAGAAAAGAAGAAGAAAAGAAGAGAAGAAGAAGAAGAAGAAAAGAAGAAGAAGAAGAAGAGAAGAAGAAGAAGAAGAAGAAGAAGAAGAAGAAGAAGAAGAAAAGAGAATGATAAAGGAGTAGGAGGAGAAGCAGAGGATGAAAGAAAGAAGTTATAACGTGCCTGCCAATCCAATTAATTCTCACGTCGGTCCGAGGTCGGAAACCCGCTTTGAAGACGTTAATGGATAGAATGAAGCAGGTACAGAGTCAAATTTGACTAATAACGAATTATAACAAAGACACGCTGTCACATATATGATAAATGGATTAAACAAGATTAACGGGCCACAATATATTACTGCTAGTCCAATTGTGACCCCTGGTTGGAAGGCAATATTAGCTAACTCTGGTGAATTTTTACCCAGAATGTAAAGGGATGGAAACAAAGTGATCCCTTATGTTGTTTTGCAAACAACTTAGACGTGCAAGTGCTACCAGTCGAGAACTCCGCATGCCCGAAGCCAGGTAGAGTGTGGGGCCATCAGGAGAGAATGCACGCCATTTTGGGGACCTACGTTTCGACGGCATCAATGCGTTCCGGCCCACCTCCGTAATGTGATGCCCCGCTTGTTAGATCAATTGGTTATTAAATACAGCACAATATTCTTTTAGCCATCACTCAACGTCTCTTTTTAACCAAATCCAGTGGCTAACCTTTTCCACTGTAGTTCGGATATCGGTCATGGTGATATTTACTTTACGATGAGTTAGACCTAACGATAACAACAGTCAGCTCACAC
>NC_042999.1:146877925-146902925 GCF_006345805.1 Octopus sinensis
TACATGGACATTTGAAAGATATTATGTCTGCTAATTATTCTATGAATGTCATTATTTTGGTGTGGTGAAAAGACACCTGTCTATACACATAAAATTAAAACAAGACACAAAGATAGGAGACCTTGTATATTCAAGCCTCGACGGAATTTGCTTCTGTAAGACGAATGTCATTATTTTGGTGTGGTGAAAAGACACCTGTCTCTATAAAATGCCAAATATCATAATTCTGCATTGTATTTAAGAGAGGAGACTCATGTAATACCTGTAATCAGTCTCACATATCTTCATTTACACACACACACACTTATATATGTATATACACACACGTATTAAAAGTCAGGGTATATGTACCTGCTTGCTTGAACAGGTGCGCACGGGAAGGTAAATATAGTTTTAAAAATAGTTTACGTTGTAAGCCTAGATGATGAGCTTTAAGCGTCGATTCAACACAGAAACCGAAATCAATTGATACTGGGACATCTACGTCCTATTTTTAGTTTTATAAATTGGGGTGACCGTTTTTCTAAATGTATTTGCTACATTCTCCGCGCGTGTTTGAATATGGTGAACGATGCATGGTTTTGTAGAGTTTTAACTCTTCTTTCAAACGAACAGGTACATATTGTACGCCGACTTTTAATATATATTTTGTATATTGAGATTATAGTTGCTGGCTACTTTATCATTATTGTTTTAGAAACACTGATAACTTATTTGAAATTTATATATATATGGTGGAAAGGAACACACGAGTTGATATATATGAAAAAACAAGTCAAAAATAGAAAATGCTAAGATATATATATATATATATATATATATATATATATATATTAATATATATATATATAATATATATATATATGTATATGTATAAAGTTAATTCAAATATGAAACACAAAGAGAAAACGCAACAACACGAGGACGTTGAACAAGTATAGTATTATTGAACGCTCAGGAAAGAAGGAAACAAGGAGGATTTAACGTTTCGAGCGGAGCTCTTCGTCAGAAACATGGGAAAATGAAAGATCCAAAGAAGGGAAGATGGAGGAAAAAAATCGCCAACGGTACCAACGGTACACACGCGGTCATATATATATAGATATACACAGGCATACATATACACACAGGCATACATACATACATATTTCTTTATTACCCACAAGGGGCTGAACATAGAGGGGACAAACATGGACAGACATAGGTATTAAGTCGATTATATCGACCCCAGTGCTTAACTGGTACTTAATTTATCGACCCCGAAAGGATGAAAGGCAAAGTCGACCTCGGCGGAATTTGAACTCACAACGTAACGACAGACGAAATACCGCTAAGCATTTCGCCCGACGTGCTAACGATTCTGCTAGCTCGCCGCCATACATACATACATTCCAGAGTACATGTGTTTGTGTGTATGTGTGTGTGTGTGTGTGTGTGTGCGTGTGCGTGTGTGTGTGTGTGTGTGTGTGTGTGTGTGTGTGTGTGTGTGTGTGTGTAACCAATCTGACATATTACGAACAAGAACACGGAATTCTGTCATTACTATATGGACGTCATTCTTGTCATTACTACGAACAACATATTGTCGAGAGAGTTTTTTCATGTCATTATTCACAATTCTTTCTTTCTTTCCTACTTTCTTTTTGTCTGTCTGTCTGTCTCGGCCTGTTTGTCTGTCTCGGTTTGTTTGTCTGTCTGTCTCGGTCTGTCTGTCTGGCTGCCCCCCTCTCTCTCTCTCTCTCTCTCTCTCTCTCTCTTCTCTCTCTCTTTCTGTATCCGTAACAGCAGTTAAATGGAGGTTAGTAGCAGCTTGCCGTGCTAGCTACTGACTTTTAATGTTTTTCGTCCTCTTATTGTTCATTGCCTTTGTGTTATCAGCTACCTATTTCTTTACTTGTGTTATCAGCTACCTTCCGACGTCTTCTACAATGTCAGTCAATGTTCTCTGTCAAATGGTGAAAGTGTGCTGAATTTAAAGTGCTGGATAGGGTCAGAGAGAACAGCACAATAAGATGAGAATGCTGCTGGAGCCAACCCTAGGTGATGCAATGATTGGTTAGAATATTTTATTACATGGGTAATATTCTAAGGAATCGCTTCATCGCATGTAGGGACCTGAATGCTATAAACCAATTAATTCGTTTTTCCAGCTTGAGTAGAATGCGTTGCCTAATGAAACTAATTGAATCACACACATAAACGATAAAGAAGATCGTGTCATTTTTCCTTGTGTTGTTGTTGCTTTCCTTCAAGTTGACTCTGATGAATTAAGCCTACGATCAAAACAGTAATGTCATCCCTGCGTCGCTTTCTTTACTTTTGGAACATAAGTATATTCCCAACTCCTTTATACCATGTATCCATTTTAAAGACGTGTAGATATGGTTTGTAGAATCGTGGCTAATAATTGTAACCATTCCGAGTTATCATGTTCAAGAGGTGACTTATATTTGTTGCAAATATATGAACAAAGGTCGATAGAATTGTTCGCTGATACGTTCACCCTCATCAGATAACAATTTAGTGCACCTAATTACATTTCAAATGTGTTTATCAGCCATCTTGTTTCAGATATTTAAAATTCGTATATTTTCAATGTTTTCAATCGCCTATAATACATCATATAATAATAATAATAACAATAAAAATAACAACAATAATAATAATAATAATAATAATAATAATAATAATAATAATAATAATAATAATAATAATAATGCAGTACTAGGCAGTGGCTTTCATGGCTTCTGTTCTTAACTGATTGGAAGTGTTAACATGTACATTGTTTTTTCTTGGTATAAAAGATGGGCTACAGCAAATATTCTACTCAATACCACAGATTTGCTTGTCAGTTGTTTGACCTTAACCAGTTGACCATGTCCCTTAGTGGCTGATGTTATGTGCATCTCTGATCACGAGTAGAAGTAGTGGGGGAGATCATAGCCATGTGTTGAGAGGGATTCTTTGGAGTTTGAATAATTCACCTCGGGAAACATGGGTGTTTCGTTCAACATCCTTAAACAACCCTTATTCAGGGACCTTTTGAGCGGAATGGGCTACTCGACCAGAAGAAAATTCTAATTGGGCCCAACCTGCAAGGTCTTGCGCTGTTTATCTTGATATGAGATCACCATGTCCTGCACATATGGTTGTGATGCATGTGCCTGGTGTACCCTTATCAGACGGGTAGTCATAATGGGAATATTGGGCTTCGTATATTTTACCCCAATGTCACTTTGATGGCATGCACTACTCTCTCACTCAATAATAATAATAATAATTATTATTATTATTATTATTATTATTATTATTATTATTATTAGTAGTAGTAGTAGTAGTAGTAGTAGTAGTAGTAGTAGTAGTAGTAGTAGTGGTGGTGGTGGTGGTGGTGGTGGTGTGGTGGTAGTGGTAGTAGTAGTAGTAGTAGTAGTAGTAGTAGTAGTAGTAGTAGTAGTAGTAGTAGTAGTAGTAGTAGAAGTAGTAGTAGTAAGGCAGAATCGTTAGTATCCCGGGCGAAATTCTTAGCAGTATTTCACCTGTCTTCACGTCCTGGGTTCAAATTCCGCCAAGATTGACTGTGCCTTTCATCCTTTCTGATATATACTAGCGTGACTTCCGGCTTTACGTCTTCAGTTCAGATTTCATCCAGATCGATTTTTCTTTTTATACTTTCCGTGTCTATAAATTAAATACCAGTTAAGCATCGGGGTCGATGTAAATGACTAACCACCTCCGCCTACCCAATTTCAGGCCTTGTGTCTATAGCAGACAGAGAGAAATAATGCTAATCCTCACAGGATATGCTGTTCTTGTTAGTTCTGTAATGATGCAAGGCTTAAAATTAGTAACACTAACTTGACTCTTTAGAATAGAACATGGTATTACGATGTCGTTGCACCTTTTCACCTTTCTTCCCTTTCCGATCCCTTCTTAAACTTCTTTTCAGTAGAATTCTATTACGAAAGTAATAGACATCTCAAACTTCCTTACACTCCTTATGCACTTGAAATATTCTTAAAAAATCATTATTTTTTCCCTCTTCAATCGACTGATAACGTGAGGTACTAGAATGAAAACGAGCTATAATGTAATCAATTAGTCAACGAGATGCTGATTCATCTACAGTTCCCAATTGCTACTAATTAGCTGATTAGTGCTGTGCACGATGTCCCCCATCTCTTACTTTATCCTATGCACTTAATTCAATAAACTCTTACTCAGGCTACAGATAAACTGTTTCATCACCCACTAATATCTCTTTATTTTTAGATCCCCTTCATAGGGCTTTAGTATGTTCCGTTGTTCGTTTTATTTTTTTTTTTCTGTTTTCTTTATTGCCCACTATTCATGAGTAGCGACGTGGTTAAGAAGCTTGCTTTGCAACTATGAGGCTTCATGTTCAATCCCACTGCGTGACGACGGGAGCTGGTGTTTTCTACTATACCTCCGCGCTGAGGAATTTGGGAAGGCGGAAACTGTATTGAAGGTGGTTTCATATATGTATATGTGTACGTGTTTTTGTGTCTGTGCCTGTGCACCATTTTGCCTTGACAACCGGTGCTGGTTTGTTTATGTTACCGGAATGTAGCGATTAGGCAAAAGAGAAGAAGGAATAAGTACCAGTGCCAGACATCAAAATAAGAGCTGAGATCGATGCGTCCGACTAAATATCTCTAAGCTACATCCCTGTAACATAGTGGTTCGGCAAAGGAAACCGACAGAATAAGTACCAGGCTTAACAGAAAATTAAGTACTGGAATTGATTCATTCGATTAAAACAAATTGCTGAAGGTTGTGCCCCAGCATGGCCACAGTCAAATGACTGAAACAGGTAAAATAAAATAAGATACATATGTAATACATATGTATAATATATACATATATATATACAATATATATACATATATATATATATATATATATATTATATATATATATATATAGATATTATATAATGTGTGTGTGGTGTGTGCGTGTGTGTGTGGTGTGTGTGTGTGTGTGTGTATACATACATATTATCCACACATACAGAGAGACTGACAGACAGATAGGTTAGAAAAATAGATGGATATATATATATATATTTATGTATAAATATATAAGTATATAAATATATAAGAATATTATTGATCACGATACACCACAAACGCACACATACACACATATAACGTTGCTATTATGTGAAAATTTGTATGTCGTATGTCCAACTTTGACCAAAAGCGTTTTCTTTTCAATATTTATTTTTGCTTGCAATACACGGTTCTTTACGTCAAACTATCGTATCTCAAGCTGCTTTAGATGTGAAGATATCAAAAACTGTCAAAGTCAAGTACAACGGTTTTGCTATGGAATTCTGAAACTATCTTTTCTTTTTCTGAAAACTCAACGTTTTGGACTTGCGACACTTTTGCATAATAACAACGATTATATATATATATATATATATATATATATATATATATATATATAATGCTGAGATACACTTCGGTCATAACTGACCTTGGGATTGCACCTAGAAAGTTACCCTCCCAGGTACAACTCAGGGCAATATTGTTTATGGAAGACCAGCAGTCGTTCATGCATACCGGCCTCCCCTCTCCACGACACCAGTGTTATCCAAGGGAGAGGCAAACCCGATACAACTTGGCACCTGTGACGTCGCAACTCATTTCTACAGGTGAGTAAACTGGAGCAACGTGAAATAAAATGTTTTTCTCAAGAACACAACACGCAGCCCGGTTCGTGATTCGAACTCACAACATCACGATCGTAGGCTCGACGCTCTAGCAACTGACCCATGCGACTTCACTATATGTGTGTGTGTGGGGGGGGAGTGCGTATGCGTGTGTGTGTGTATTATATATATATATATATATATATATGTGTGTGTGTGTGTGTGTGTATGTATACGTGTCAAACAAACAAAAGAAGTGAATTCAACACACATATTGGGAGTTACATGTATGTATCAAAAAATTTTGATCCATATTTATACATACGTACATATATATATATTATATATATATGTATATTGTTTAACACTCATACACACACACACTATCTATATATCATGGCTAGCCTTACAATATAAAAGAGAAAAATAACATTAATATATCCTAATGAACACATCGACGCTGAACTTGTTATGTAAAATATGAAATATTTAAAATGAAATGCAATGTTTACGCTCTGAAAGTTAATAGAATGGTTATTTTCTTAGTGCAAGCTGTTCTTGTACTTTTTGCTAGAAGAAAATTTATCAAAACTCTTGTACAATTTGTAGATAATTATAAATTTTCAGAAATTAAGCAAGGAAAATATTTGTATGTAATTTATTCTTTATTTGAAAATTTCCCTATTTTGTTTTAATTTTAACATAATAATTGTATGTGTGAAGTACAAACACGTGAGAGTATACACATACACATACACAGACAGATATATATATATATGTGTGTGTATAAATAGATTATATAGGTATTTATATACATATGTGTATGTTTGTATATATATATATAAATATATATATGTATATATAAATATATGTTTGTATGCATGTTTGTTGTGCACATATATGTGTGTGTATGTATATATATATATATTATATACAATATATACGTATGTATATATGTATATATATGTATGTATGCATGTATATATATATATATGTATATGTATATGATATATGGTATATGAACTGGAAATGATTGGAAGAAATTCAAACATACCATCGACATAACGTGCATCCACGTACGTGAACACATATGCATACATATTCAGAGTCAACTAACTCATATATATATATATATGTGTGGTGTGTGTGGTTGTTTGTATTATATATAATTATATATACTATATATATATATATTATATATATATATATATACACACACATATGTGTTGTGTGTTTGTATATACATATATATAATATATATATATATCTATATATATATACACACAACCACACTATATATTTATATACTTATGTTTGTGTGTGTGCTTGTGTGTAGTGTGTGTGTTTGCATGTAGCATGTCTGTGTGTATGTGTGTGTGGCAAGAAAGAGATAGATAGAGCTAGAAAGAGAGAGATAGAGAATATTATTGATCACGATAATCTTGATTATACAAATAAACATAAACATATTTAGGAACGAGGCCTTCATATCTTCCAATAGCTAAGTACTTAGCATAAGAATAAAAAGTGGCCACTAGTTATGTTTTCTTGCACTAATTGGCTCGCTGTCAAGAGCTATTAGTGAAATAAGGCATACAGAAAAAAGGACAGTAACAGTAGATGACTTCAGAAAACAAAAAACAACACATCATTTGTAAGGACATATGCTTACTTCTTTTCCGTGGTAGGAAAGAAATTCCTCTAAACATGGTCTGAATGTTTTAATTTGAGGATCGGAGAGAACATTCGCAAAAACAGTTGCGTGATATTTACTTAAGACGAAGCACTGTATTGCATATATTTATATAATTTGTCTTCAATGCTATATACTTTAATTACCTATTCGTAAACTTTCTTTCAATCTCTCAGTCTCTCCCTCTCCCTCTTTCTTTCTCTCTCTTCTCTCTCTCTCTCTCTCTCTTTCTCTCTCTCTCTCACGCATGCACACATTTTCTTTCACCGACTCTTGCGGTATTACTACACATATAAGGCGGCGAGCTGGCAGAAACGTTAGCACGCCGGGCGAAATGCGTAGCCGTATTTCGTCTGTCGTTACGTTCTGAGTTCAAATTCCGCCGAGGTCAACTTTATCTTTCACCCTTTCGGGGGTCGAAAAATTAAGTACCAGTTACGCACTGGGGTCGTTGTAATCGACTCAGTCCGTTTGTCTGTCCTTGTTTGTCCTCTCTGTGTTTAGCCACTTGTGGGTAGTAAAGAAATAGGTATTACTATACACATACATGAACTTATAACACTGTTTATTCATAAGTTTATTCATAAGCGTGTATTCAACTTTCGTGTATGTCTGTATGTATGTATCCATCCCTCTGTATCTATCTTGATATGTATATGTTTGTATCCATGTAGATATATAACAGGCTTGGTTGTTAAGGTGTTCCGTTTATGATCAGAAGTTTGCGGTTTCGATTTCTAGACCAGGTGATGCATTGTGCTCTTGAACAAAGCACGTTGCGGTAGGCCAATCAACTGGCAAAAATAGGTAATACTGCGACGGCCCGGAATAACCTTTGATCATATATATATATATATATATATATTCTTTCACTTGTTTCAGTCATTTGACTGCGGCCATGAAAATCGATCCCAGGACTTATTCTTTGTAAGCCTAGTACTTATTCTATCGGTCTCTTTTCCGGAGCCGCTAAGTTATGGGGACATAAACGCACCAGCATCAGTTGTCAAGCGATGTTGGGAGGACAAACACAGACACACAAACATACACACACACACACACACACACACACACATATATATATATATATACATATACATACATACATATATATATATATAATATATATATACGACGGGCTTCTTTTAGTTCCCGTCTACCAAATCCACTCGCAAGGATTTGGTCGGGCCGAGGTTATAGCGGAGAACACTTGCCCAAGTTGCCACGCAGTGCGACTGAACCCAGATCCATGTGATTGGGAAGTAAGCTTCTTAACACACAGCCACTCCTGCGCCTTCACGCAGCCACGACTGCGCCTCTACACAGCCATGCCTGCGCCTATATATATGTCGATATCTCTGCTTACTCAACTTTTTCAGACGTCTGACGAAGCCAAGCAAATGGAAACTTCAATTTCTCTGTAATTATCCATCTATAATTCACCTCGGCGTCCAGTCAGAAGCCAGTGCAATATTCGAAGCATTAAGTATAAAATGCAAATGGTAAATAGAATCAATATTGCTTTTAAATTTGGGTTCAGGACCAGAAGTTTTGTTGAAGGGCTTAAGTCGATTACATCGATCCCAGTGCTTTTATCACTTGAAAGGGATAAAAGCCTAAATCGACCTTGGCGGAATTTGATCTCAGAACGTGCAGGCGGGTGAAATACTGCTAAGTTTTTTGTCGGTGTGCTAACGATTCTGCCAGCTCAGCGCCTTATTGAATAGAATCAATATGAATGTGACAGACTATGTTAGATTATTGAAAATTGTACGATTCTGAATGCGTCTTACAGAATGTTGGAAATCGAACGACTAACTTTAAATTGCACTTTCAAGTGTTCATGTCTCTATACACGTTCTAGTGGCATTGCAATATATCAATATAATCGATGATATGCGATTCGCCCTGGTGTACACTGAAGAAATATTTACACTGTGTCTATAAAAGTAAATATAATTAATAGCTAATTAACGGACAGAGTCACAATCGATTGAAAGGTTTGCAAAAGCAACGAAAATTTTCGAAGAAAAAATATAAATAATAAATGAATGGTAATCGGACCAGTGAGTGTGTTGGGTAATAAGGCATTAAGACCATATGATTCTCCCCGGACATAATAAAATGGGAAGAATCACAAAAAAATTATTGAAGGACTTTGCTGGAAGCGTAATAATCTTATGTTTGTGAGGTTTTGTAATCCTTTCTATTATGGAATAATAGAGGAGTATTAACATTTGTATTGGCGCCAATGATGTGAGTATTACTATAAAGTACTATAAGTCCGAAACTTGAACTTGGCCCGTAGTATGGTCACTGCGACAGGCTGTGCAAGGTGAAACACG
The DNA here is from genome assembly GCF_006345805.1 of Octopus sinensis. Taxonomy (NCBI): domain Eukaryota; kingdom Metazoa; phylum Mollusca; class Cephalopoda; order Octopoda; family Octopodidae; genus Octopus; species Octopus sinensis. The sequence goes on from NC_042999.1 coordinate 146,887,638, forward strand.
TAAATTGGAAACGTCTCGCACATCAGATTTTCAAGTCAGGATAATGTCAATTTTGTGACCGAGCTTTGATTCTGGATGTGCTCATGTGGTTTTATGTTTAATTTTTGCCTAACAAAGTGCTACAAAAGTTCACATTTAGTTCAGAGTAAAGTTGAGGTAAGTACATTCCATTACTATTCAATGGCACAGTGGCCAAGTGAACCCCGAATTTCAAATTGTTTACCAACACAAACATTAACTTATTGTCCTCACTGAACAATAGGTTTGTCATTTGTAGGTGTTACAAAAATGATATCTCTGAGTGACTCAAAACGATAAGATTATATCCTAGTTTGCCTGAAGAGTTGGCAGACAAAGCGACAACATGCTACACACACACACAACACGCTCGCACAAACACATGCACATACATACACATATACAAATACATACATTCCTTTATTATGTATATGTATCGATACACGCAAACACATATGTATATGTACATCTGTGGGTACACACAACACGCACACACGCACACTCACACACACACATGTGTATATATATATGAGTAAATGTATGTAAATATATAATATATGTATTTAGTGGTTGGATAAAACTATTGAACAGAACAGAATGAGATGTGCTAGTAAGATAATGCAGTAATGTTATGTTAGCGTGCGCTAAGATAGTATATCTAAAAGTGTATCGTAATTTGTTTTTGTCTATTCACCGAACAAACAGAACTTAAAGGAAATAGTTTTGCTTCCTTTATGTAGTATTGCATCGACAAAACCTTCCACATCAATCTAACACATTGATGGTTATTTTAAACTACTTGAACACGTCTGTATTGATCGTTATCTTACTACTTTGTAATAATCTATGATATGGTTCTCATGCAGAAGCTGATATTTGCACGATTCTCGTAACGATGTTCCTGCTCAAGGTGTTAAAACTGTTAATAGAGGTGAAGTGATAGAGAATATTGTTTTTATTCCCCCTTTTTACAGTGTTGTTTTTTCCTTGTTGTTGTTGTTGTTGTTCATGATGTTTATTTGATGTTTTAATGATGTAATAAGGTTTCTAATTAACCTTTCAGATTCAATCAAAATTTTTCATCTCACATAATTTGAACAGGACAGAATTAGGAATCATTAAATTATGGTTTCGTACGCAGATATTAGGCCATTAAGGCGGCCAATTAGTGGAAACGTTACACCCACGAATAGATTGGTTTAAAGTAATAGGCTCTGAGTTCAAATACCACCGAAGTAATCTTTGCCATCATTGGAGTCGTCTTTCCTATTTCTCTCACTCTTTTTGCATGACTGCCTCCTTTTCTACAAGAACTCAACGGCTACGTCAGCTTATACACGTCATATGTCAGGACGGCAAAGCATTAGCCCACTAGTGTTTGGGATAAGACATATATTCGCCTACAACTATGTGTAGTTACTTTAACTGAACTGTGTTGAATCGAAATCAGAACGATGTAGTGAAAATATCGGTTTCATTTAACTTCGAATGTGAAGAGAAATTACGAAACACCATTAAGTGTCCCTTTTGATGCTCCGCCGATTCTCTCAAAACAACACAGATAACTGTTAAAAGGATAAATACATATAACGATGGTTTGCAAAGCTTCGAACAATATCCTTTCACTTGGACCCCCAAAATAAAACACATGGCACTTAAGATAAGTACATACAAATTGCATACATGCAAACCATTCCTTCATATACAAGAAAATACGTACAAGAAAATGATAGTTGTCATTCACAAGCGGACTCAAATCGAACACCTGTGCTTACACAAATAAGCGTAATACACATATATATATAAGTGTATGCGTATATATATATATGCATATATATGTGTGTGTATGTATACCTACACACACAGATACGTACACACACAGATACGTACACAACACACACACACACACACACCACACACACACACACACATATATATATATATATATATATATATATATATATTGTTATGTGAATATGCATATATTATATATTGTATATATATATATATATATATATATATAATATCTGTATGGAATGCATATGAATGTGAGTGAAAGAATGTGCGTGCGTCCCTATTTAAAGCAAGTTTCGTTTCAAGTTTTAGTGGGTACCGCAAGATTTCCTTTGAGGCACATAGGTTTTCAGACTGCCTGATCCAACATTAAGAAACTTATATCTAAGGGTGTTTTATTTTCATGGTTTCTTTATCAAATACATTTTTAAATGCGTTTCACTATTTTCCCTGCAGTACTTTTCTGAACATCAAATTATTATTAACTATATTTTTTCCACTGCTATCATATATCAAAATAAGAAAAGTACTCCAGTTATGAGCTTGAAGCATTCCTCTCGGCTAATAAGTGAGCTACTCATGATTTAATTTGGTAAGCTATATTCTCATGAAAATGTAATGTAATCTGCGTTGTCTCCCAATATACGCACATTGAGCTCGTTCAAATTTATAAAATCACCATATATATATATATATATATATATATATATATATACATATATAAATATAAATATATATATAAATAGATAAATAGATATATATAGATATATATATGCATACATATATATACATACCTATATATAATATAAATAATATAGAAATATATGCATATATACATACATATTACTTTTTTACTGTTTTTAATTTTTTATTATATTTACTGTATTGTTTTCACTGTCCTGTTCTGTTACCACTTTCAACCTCCGCAAAAAATCCCAAATGTTATTTAATTTGCTTTGCGGGAAGGACTGTTTCAACGAAGTTGCGTCTTGTTCTTGCTTTCGAAACATGGAGTAGTTGAAACAGGGACAACTGAAGAAGAGGAATATTCTTTGTGTTGTATGTCTCTTTTCTCTGCTTTTTTTTCGCTGTTGTCTTCAAAACAAAACTGGATCTCCTCCTGTCAAAATTCCAGATGACCCAACCTCATGCCAGGAAACATAGATGAGGGCAACAGCGTCAGATTCCCTCATTCACCAAATGCCATATATGAGAGGAAGTTTTAAAAGATGGCGTGGCACAGCCAACAGTGGTGCCCCAGCATGACCGCAGCTTTAAAAGTGAGACAACGGAAAGAAAAATGAAAGAAAATATGTGTGCATGTGTATACATACATACATATTGTAGACATAGATAGATGCATACAAATATATATCGTTGGTGGGTGTCAAATATTTACGAGAGAATGTAACGTCGCAGATAAAATGGAACAAAGTGAGATAATTAGTTTTGCAGTCAATGATAAATGAAGAAATTGCAAGTATGTTTGACATTTTGAGGTTAAACTCCTTTTCAGAAATGTTTTTAGTTGGAGGAAGAAACAATTAAGGGAGAAGGAAAAACGACGTAACAAGAGTAACGAAAAATTAGGTATCGCTCTGTGTCAAGCGATGAACGTTTGTATCACATTATGTGTATAGGAACATGCGTGTGAGTGGAGCAAATACTGAAACAAAATATTAAAACTAAAGCAAGATAAATAGTAAGTAGTCTCTTGTGGCTAGTATTTATTTAGACTAATACTTTTAACAAACATTAAAACATTTTCCTGTTATATAAGAACTGTTAATCAAATATTACAAACAAGAGAATTGCAGATCAAAGGAACTAACAACTTTCAAAGAATAAAACTTCAAAGAAAATTAAATAGAATGAAAATATGAGTTGCATTCTGCTTAGATGATATAGAGGTTAATGGCGTTGTATCGTCTTATATGTAGTTTTTTAGGAACTCGCACAGAAAAGATAGTTTTGTGGTTCATCGTCATTTTGTTCATAACAAATGAGAGTCTTAAGTATATGTCAAAAATTTTACCGTGTAGTATTATCTATAATTGTACTTGCAGAGGTACCCACATTAAATACGACATTCAAATTAGAATAAAAGCAGGCCTTTCTTTCTAATCAAATACTTAGCGAACAAGACGTAATAAGACATGTTTTAGAGCCATATAACCTTATCTTTGGTTGCTTTTACCGAATTTAACTAATATCATTAATGGTATCATTATCAATAGATTTATAAAAAAAAATATTAGCTATTAGATCTAAGGTACTTTGAGTAACCCCTAACTGCTTTTAGCGTATTAGCAACGTGATACATCTTGACATTAATTTCTGGAGGATTAGCAACGAAGTTTAAGTGATAGCACAATGCAAGAATAAAATGCAAGCTCAAAAATTGAAGCAAAAGCGAAATATGGGTAGAAGTGATACGCTGCCTGAAAATGGACTCAGACTTATTTGTTACGGAATACATATATATGTTCATATGCATACACATATATATTAGTATTATTACATAGATGTATACACACACACACAGACACGCACACACATGTATATACGTAAGTATGTGTGTGTGTGTGTATATATATATATATATATATATATGTGTGTGTGTGTGTGTGTGTGTGTTGTGTGTGTGTGTGTATACATGTGTGTATATACACGTACACATAAAAACGTGTATATGCGATAAATACTCATATATGAAATGTACCGAGCAGAACAAAGACGTCCATTAACTGTAGTCAACCCTGCTGTTTGCACTTGCATAAGTGCTCAAACGAAAATCTAAATGATTGCGAAGGTAGATAACTCCAATGATATCAATTACAATAAATTTTCGGAAACAAGGACTATGTAGTCAGACATAGTTGTTGCCTCATGACCAATCGGTGAAAGTAATAATTATGACTTCATCTTGTTAACCTCCTCTGAGTTGCATATACCTCATCTAAAAGAGCTTCATTTAGAGTAATTCCATTTCGATACAGAAAAATATTTATTTGATTCCATTAAGGCAGCTGATAAATTTCACAAACTTCGGAAGAATAGCAGTTTGTAGTGACAGTAAAATACATTTCTCGATCTCTTTAATATTGGAAAATCAATTCGATTCGAAAAGTATAGGGGCTCGGAATGTTAGACCAACATTAGTAAATACGGTATGACGATTTTGTCATACTTGCTATTGAATAGTAGAACTGAATTATTTACAATAAGGATTAATTAGACACAAGGCAAGAAATTTAGGAGTAGGACAAACTGCACTTATCTAATCGAGTTCTTGGCACACACTGTAATTCATTGATCATAAGATAATGGAAGCAAATTGGTTTCAAAACGATTTCAGCTAAATATCGCATAACACTATAGGCCATTCGGCTGAATCTCCAGTCCATCCCGATTCAGTTATGTACAATACTGAAGGAGTATATCAGAGAACATTTATGGAAGTTTTTCCTGGATTTTGTCCAAAGCAAAGTTTGGGGCCAGTATAGCACAGAAGACTACAAAGAAAGGAAACGAAATGCCTAAAAATTCAAAAAGTATAGATTGAATTAACAGAAATCTTAAAGGAGAGTATATCACAAACCGGAAGAAAACAAAACGACGATAGAGAGTTCCAGGAAAGAGGTTATTAGAATAAAAGGACTTATGACTAACTGGAAGCTCAACAGGAAAACGTACACATGAAAAGAGAAGCGGGTGACACATTAAAAGGCCTCGATAGGGGACACTACACTAGAAAGTTTATCAGAGCAATGACCATAGAAATATTTATAGAATATATGCTACAAATATACATTACGATCATGAACCAACAACTCCAACCTAGTAGAAAAAGGAGGAGTTCCATGTGGACAACTCAATTCTGACTTCGATCAAGCAAACTGAAATGCTCAGCAGAAAACACCAGCTCAAAGATGACAGCAATATGCAATACAAGGCCGACTGGTGCCCCTATAGAGTTACAAGATGCTCTATGGCGCAAGAAATTTGCCACCAAATACCGCAGAACCAAATTAAGAAAGGAGACGATACTTTAGATAATGTAGCCATGGAGACACAATGTCTGAAAAGAAAGACGCGATGGTCACGGTTGTAATGTTTCACATCATAGCCATGATCGATCGTTCGCTGCTGATCGTTTGCTAAACGACATAGATTAATGAAACCAATTATACGGCAGTTAGCGTTCATTATTTCAATTTGTATAGTTTTAATTCTTTTCTTTACTTCGATTTCTTTATTGATTGATAAAATATTGGTGGAATTGGAAAAATGTCTAAACCACTTGGTTACCTGAAAATCTGATACGTTCGTTCCAGTAGATCTTAGAAACATTGTAAACAGTTTCTATTGGAATACATAATTAAGTAAACAGCACTTTGTTCTATTAATAGCTGTACTGTCTCCTCCAGTGTTAACCCTCGTAAACACCGACGTTCTGAGTCATTAGTTTTTTCTGATTTAATTTGCTGATGTTACTGATGATGGTTACATATTATATTACATAAAACATACAAAGCATCTTTTACACACAGGCCATCTCCACTCTCATACTTTCTCTTCCAATATCTATCTGTATGTATGTATGTATGTATGTATGTATGTATGTATGTATGTATGTATGTATGTATGTATGTCTATCTGACTGTCTGTATATCTATCTTACTGTCTGTATGTCTGTATGTCTGTCTGTCTTTCTGTCTATCTATCTATCTATCTATCTATCTATCTACTATCTATCTATCTATCTATCTATCTGTCTATCTATCTAGACAGACATACAGACAGACAGCCGACAGACAGACAGACAGATAGATAGATTCAGATAGATAGATAGATAGACAGACAGATGGATAGATAGATAGATAGATAGATAGATAGATAGATAGATAGATAGATAGATAGATAGATAGATAGATAGATAGATAGATAGATACAGTGCTAATAATATTTTCATGACTTAAAGACAAAGATATCTTAGGTTTTAGCAACTCATGGCAGTTGTCTGCAATACACATAGGTATTATGAATATGCACACTCTCAAACCGGAACACAGTGCACATATATCTGTTAGTTTTATGTTGGATGCGTTTAGGTGCAGTGGCTAAACACAACGTTAACTCTATTACATGTGTAAGACTTTCGAAAGTGGTGACAGATAACAATAATAGAGCTGTGTTTTCTATTGCAAATACTGCAACACACATATGCATATATATATATATATCTATTATTTCTGGATACGTAGGTGGGTGTGAATAAATATGACTGATGAGAGATTAGCTCAGACTAACATTTTCACATCTGACCGCTTTCAGCAATGATTATCAAAGTTCTGTTTGTTTGGAAACTTTGACTTACCAAGGTTATAAGACGGCCTCAGATTTATTCAAGTCAAACTATTAAAATATCTAAATATATATATATTTACACAAGCACGTAGACACAAGCTCTCATAGACATGAAACAAAGAGTGAGACCAATGTAGATATATGTCAGGCTATTTAATCTATCTATCTATCTATCTATCTATATCTATCTATCTATCTATCTATCTATATCTATCTGTCTATCTATCTATCTATCTATCTATCTATCTATCTATCTATCAATGATCAATCTTAATATGTATGTTATTTTATATGTGTATATACCTGTATATTTATACATTTATACAAACATATTTATATATTTATACAACATATATATGTATAGACACATGCATATTTATATGAGTATGTGTGTATATGTAGCAGTATTAGTAATAGGATTAGTAGTAGTAGTTGTAGTTGTAGTAGTAGTAGAGCTAAAATCTCAAGCAATGTCAAAATGTCTCCCCTTGTAACATTTAATTACACATGAAATATCATATAATCATTCTAAATATTTATATATGCATATATCTTGATTAATAAATCATGTGACAGTTTAAACGTCATTACCACCAACATTACTGCCAATCTCATTATCATATTCATCATCATCAGCATCATCATCATCACCATAATCATGTTTGTTGTGGTCAATATCATGACCACTATCATATTTATTATCATTTTATATATACTATATATATATATATATATATACCATGCGCACGAGCGCACACACACATGCATACACACGCATACACACACATACACGCACACAATTATATTTGTATGTATGTACGTACTAATGTATTTATGCCTTCATTGCAACTTCTTTGCTGATCTACTCCACATGAATACAGATTGAGTAGACTGGTGACATTCAAAGGCTTTCCAACCATGATCATTACGACTTTTACTATATCTTAATACTAGATACGGTAAAATTTATGGTTTTTTAATATTTATTTAAAACAGTGTAACGTAATATAAGAGATATTTAGCTACTATTTCTAACAGAACTAGTGACTTCATTGGGACCCCATGGTTTAAATTACAAGCACTTTTGATAAACGTGAAATAAACTTCAAAGCATTAAGATCTATACATGTTTTTTTAAAGCTTTTTAATGAAGAGGGAAAGGTGTACCCATGTCCATTTACAAGGGTTCTAAAACTTGTGGAAAGGTGCTAGAAAGGTATCCCTAAACTGGAGGTGTAGTCCAAGTGCTTGCAAAAAGATCGGGCTTTATTAAAGGCAATCAATGTGACATGTGGTGATGTTAAACTTTGCGAAAGTATGTTTTCCATGCAAATAAACCGTGGCGAGATTTGAACTCAGAAAGCAAATAAACTAGAATAAATGCTGTAAGGTCTTTATTCCGATATTCTTATACCCGTCTTACTTACTGGTGCATTTGTTTTTTTATCGACCCTAGATGGGGTCGATAAAAAGCAAATTGCCTATGTCAAGGTTTGATATCAATGTGTAGGAAATCATAACGAATACCTCGCAAAACTCTATCCAAAACTCTAACGTCTCTGCCAATTCAATGCCTTTTTAGGTTGTCATTTTTGTTGTTTTTGGTTGTTTTTGATCTTGTCGGAGATAATGTTTAGGCTGAACATAAAACGTACACCAATCATTTACTGAGGTCAGCTTCGTTACAATCTTTTACTCCCTTCCCCGTTCTTATACAATGGCTTCATGCCACCATTTCTGAAGAGGGAAGAGAGAAAAATTGTAGTGAAGTCCCCGTTTAGTATTCTGATTTATACTACCATATTGCTATATACATGTGTGTATGTCTGTGTATGTGGGCATATATATACATTACAATATATATATATATATATATATATATATATATATTGTATTTCTTTGACAAGAAGGCCTGTGAGAAGGAAAAAAAGGTTTCGGTTTTATGACGAAAAAGGAGGGATGTAAAACGACAGGAAGGAAAATAGTTATAACCACAATGATAGGAACAGTAGCAGCAGCAGCAGTATAGTAGTAGTAGTAGTAGTAGTAGTAGTAGTAGTAGTATAGTAGTAGTAGTAGTAGTAGTAGTAGTAGTAGTAGCAGCTGCAGCAGCAGCAGTAGTAGTAGTAGTAGTTGTAAAGTGTGTGAAGGCAATGATAATATTGGACACAGAGAATAGTAGAGCGAGAGGGAGGAAAATGAAGAAGAAGAAGAAGAAGAAGAAGAAGAAGAAGAAGAAGAAGAAGAAGAAGAAGAAGAAGAAGAAGAAGAAGAAGAAGAAGAAGAAGAAAGCCGCCTCGGACGTCGACGATGAACACAATGTAGAGGGTAGTAGTGATGGCTTTTTTTTCTTTCGTATTGATACCAAAAAAAACTAGGGAAGACATTAACTGTAGAAAATGCATTAAAACCACATGGCCGAAAGAATCCACTGTGTAGTTTCAAACCGATTATCTTTTAAATGTAACCACTTCTAAGCACCTTAACAGATTATGTCACTCGTTCGCTTTCTGTTTTAAAATCAAATACAGAGGATTGTGAACTCTACCGAACTCTGACATATTTTGTTTAGATATCAAATGAATGATGATGCGAGTTTAAGCAGTACACAGTTCCACGTCCGTGTTTTAAGAAGAATCACTCTGATTCATTAATTAATGGCTTAAATCATTTCAAGATTCATAATTTGACGGATTTAATGTTCCTAATCAAAAGACAATGAAAAATGGCCTTTGGCTATAGAAACTGTGAAGTGACTACACTCACTGGTTTATAACTTTGTATATTCGGTTTGGTTAATTACTATATGCTTTAACAAGTGTCAAACTGAGCTAATAGGAGATAGAATCGTTTAGCCGTCACATGCGAACGAGTATGACCTGGCAGCTTCTATCACGCTTTCGTTAAATGTTTTAGATGCTGATGTTGTGCAGAGCAGATATAAAGACACTCTCGGCATCTCCAACCTTTGATCCAAACTGAGGAGCTGCTACAACAGTCGAATGTTAAACATTTACAGCTGAGTAAACTGGAGCAATGTTAAATGAAGTGCTTTACTAAAGGGCACACCACGCTACTCTGTTCGGCAATCGAAACTACGCTTTTATAGCCGTGCGTTCAATGCCGTAATCATTAGGTTATACATTTTCATTGGCTCTACAATAACCAGTTGATATAATTCAGTGATCCATGCGTGTATTCTCTTACTGGCACTTTGACCGTATAACAAGCTTCTATGTGGCCGACCACCGTGCTAGACATACTATTCACTTGTTTCCAATAGATACTCTGCCTTCTTTAGAGAAAAAAGGGATACTTTAAACCAATGGTTTTATAACGGTCCGTCGCGGTGCACTAGTACGCAACAAGGGATATCTAGGCATGACGTAAGTCTTTAGAAATATAATTTCATGTTTTAAGAAATCCTTAATTCTTTGAGCATTAGTAGCTTGTTTCTGTGTTTCTCAGGTGTTACTAAACATTGTGTCATTTTAGTTAATTTTCTTTGTAGGTATGTCCCTGGAAATAGTCTGATTTTCGATCTTAGACAATCTGGGAAAAACACATTTATTAAAAAAGATCTCTTGTGGACTTATATCTGTGTACTAATGGAAAGAAATCCAACTGCATGGGTGAAATTTGTTTCGATCTAGGGCTTCTAGTTTTGCCAGTTCTTGAGTTCATTGACTTTGGCATTTAAACATTTATACCATCTCTGTCGCTAGAAAGATTTAACTCTTTAACATTCAAATTACTTTGTCATATGTAATGCTCATTCCTTCAGTGTTTTGAATTTATCATATATTACCTTGTAGCTCCGAGATTTCGTGAATGTTTACTTTAAGAATGACATAATAGGGTACATATGAGAGGCCTGATCTGGTCAGTTCTAAGATAAAACATAATCTGTTATGCTAAAAGGTTTAACCTTTAAATACGAATGGATTTAAAGCAGAAGCGTAAAAACGAATGAAAAATAGAAAATAGACAAAATGGTAACAAATGATAACGGTTGTGTAATACAAATTGGACAAACCTCAGCAGATTTAAATGCTAAAGAAAAAATATAAATTCAAGAGTCGAAGTGGAGTAGTAGTAAAACTATGAGAATTGATTATTTTCAGAGTGGCTGGTGATAATAAGCAAAAATAAATTAAAGTGTTAAAATATGTTATTGCGAAGTAATAAAATGCTTGTGATGGTCACAAAATATTAAGATAAGAAAAAGGGTGGTAAATTATCGTGTTGAAATAAAAGAGAAACTGTGAACCAAAAATAACATTTGCTATCTCATTATGGTTTCGCAGTTAATACAAGCTTATTCAGATGCTACGAAACTTAGTTTTTCGTTAGACTTTGCTAAGGTGATTTTTATTGTTTTAATAAAAGGAAATAAGAATTACAAAAATCAAGAAACTGGTACACTATTAAAGATTTGCTTGCGAAAACTAAAGAGTTATAAATTTTATCATCTGAAAGCATAATGTACGTCTGTGTCCAATGTTGTGATGAGAATCATAAACGTGTGTTTTAATGTAGAATTTTATATTCCCCAACTGATTTTATGGTATTCAATGTTTATGCTTGTCCATTTGAGATTAACTGGGAAAGAGATAAATCTTTTCCAGTATTGTACACCAGACCGCTAACGGTTACCTTCTCCGATAATCTTGCTGTAATTCCACCATGGCTGAGACGATTAGATATAAGCACACTTCCAATATACTTAATGGATCCTGTGAGATTTGAACTCAGGCTTTAGCGCTGTTAGTCCCATAGGGTATCGAATAATTTACAAAATATCTACCGAAATGATAAGAAGAGAGATATCCTCCATATGTAATGCCGCATTCGTTTAATATTTTAACATTTACTTATGATTTACAATACAAACTGCATGGAAACCACTGAACTAGATATATCTACACGCTATTGATTACCTTGCAACAAAACAATGTGCCTTCCCAGTAGAACTAATTTTGTAAATAAAAGAAAAAAGTCATGCATAATTTATATATTGCTGAAAGGAGTGTAAGTTTACGGTTACATACTATACGTTGGGCTCTACATTTCTACATTGTACAGGAGGAGCTTTCATTTAATCCTCAGAAGTAATATCTAATAATTAAACAAAACATACAGTCTAGCAAGCTGCATACGGGTACCAGTTGTAAACTGCGATAGCATTGGAAATTTGACAAAGGTAAACATCTAGTTTATAAATCTGCTTGGAATAGAGACAGATAATATATCTTCTGAACACACATGAATACATGTGTGTGCTTGTGTGTGCGCGTGTTTATTTGTGTGTGCGCGTGTGCTCATGTGTCTGTGTGTGTACAAATGTATAGCTATGTATATGTATATATACTTATGTATGCATACATATATGTACACACATGGACACCATAGATATATATATATATATATACAACCACACACCCATATATATACATCCACACACCTATATATATATACATACATACATACATATATATATATATGTATATATATATATATATGTACATATATATAAATGTATATATATATATATATATATATATATATATATATATATATATATATATATGAGACAAGCTTGAGTTCTATGTCATCATTTACTTTGTGGGTTCCAAAGGTTGATTTCTAATAAAGATTCTTCATATTATATTGGTAGCTTACTGTAGTAATATTTTTCGAATATGGAAATGTTACGAGTATAAAGTGTGTTAAGAGCATTTATAGAACATGTATCCTATAGCAACTCAACAAACAATGGAGAAGAGAAAGTGTTATAAGTTTTTTATAATATTTATTTTTTATAACTTATAACACTTTCTCTTCTCCGACATTAATTGTTTGTTGATTTTCTATAGGATACGTGTTCTATAGATGCTTTTAACACACCTTGTATATATACATATGTATGTATGAGAGAGAGAGCGTGAGTGAGAATTAGAGCGTTGATGAAAATGCCTAGCATACAGATACCGGCATTCTACGCTCTAGGTTCAAACCCCAGCAAGGTTGACTTATTTCAGGTTTTTGGTGTTGATAAGTAAAGCCATCTTTCTACCATCTTTTCTAGAAACAATGAAAACGGCAAGACCAGAAGAGCGATAGTTTCGATCAGAACAACGGTTTGACGTATCTCAATGCAACTTATATTTTCGCAGAACGAACCCAGGTTGTCAGGCATCTAGAAATAGAGTTAGAGTACGAGATAAATCGAAGACGGCTTCTGGATGTTAACCGTCTAATGGCCAACTCAGGTCACGTGGTTTTATTAATCTGGAGGTGACATCAGTTCTTTGCTTTCTATTTAGGTCCCGTGGTCGGAGAGGATGTTGCTAAGTAGCTGTCGTCGTTGTCTGAAGACTGCGGTATGGTATATTTAGCGACATTAATTCGTTGCATCTGCTGCTACACTGTGTGTTGTTGAGCGTTAGTGGAGAACTAGCAATATAGCTGCGACAGATATTTCATGGGAGAAAGAGTTGGTGGTGCTAGTGTTCATTGTCAGCATGAAGAAGGCTTTACTCTATACCGTCCATGTCCTTGATTATGGGGCAGATAAGCCTAAGGTGGTATATCTGGATTATCAACTGCCAGTGGTTTGAAGTTTATTAACAGGGCGTACCTCTGCTGGCAACTGTAAGAGAATTAATGCTTCCTGTTGATGGATACAGCAGTTATCTGGGATATGTGCAATCGCTCGTGGAGGCAGAGTTGGCAATTGTGAGTTCAAGGTGTGTAGGCAGGAGCCTCTCAATGACACTCCATTCAATGTTGGAGAAATCGTTCAGGCGGTCGTGAAGTCTCTTATAGGTGGAGTGTTTTCAAATGAAGGAGTGAATATGCTATGTATACCTAACTATGAAGTCATTAGCAATGACTGTGTAGTGTATCATGTCATACAATCGGATGGCGTATGATTGGCTCTATAGAACACAGCTTTTAAAAGGGAGGGCATCACAGTGGACAGTTGGTGGGATTTCGAAGGTTACAGGCTGAGATGTGTATTTCATGTTGTGTAGATCTGCTCAGGAATCTATTGCAACGTACGATGATTGAAAAGATGATGTATGAGACGAAGTAACGGATCTTGAGGTTGTGAATACAGAAAAGTTTGTAATACTTAGGAGTTCTACGAGAGCGTTACTCTGTGCCATTTTATCTGGAGTTGAGTCAAATTGTTATCAAATAATACATGTAACTCTTGCCAAATGTGTTAAGCACCATTTTCTTTCGTTCTGACCACTCACTCATATATACGTGTATATATATGTAGATGCATATATATATATATATATATATATATATATGCATCTACATACATATATCTATCTATTTATTTATCTTTCTATCTGTCTATCTATCTATCTATCTATCTATCTATCTATCTATCTATCTATCTATCTATCTATCTATCTATCTATCTATCTATCTATCTAGCTAGCTAGCTAGCTATCTATCTATATGAAACAACTGTAGAGCTCGATGAGGATGTCCTGCAAACCGTGGTGGAATAAAATCCCATTGTATATTCTGAAGAACTAGTAGAGAAGCTTGGATTTGTTCATTCAACAATTCATCGACACCTGCGTGCCATTGGAAAAGTCAGCAAATTGGGTCAATGGGTTCCTCACAAACTTTCCGAGTCCAGCCGTGCACAGAGAGTGAATGTGTGCTTTTCCTTGTTGTGACGTCATTTGGTAGGGCGGGGGACCGAATAGTGACTGGTGACGAAAAATGGTTTCTCTATAAAAATGTCAAACACCGAAGACAGCGGGTAGGGAAAGTAGAAACACCGGCACACTAAGCTAAAGAAGGTTTTCATCCACATAAGGTTTTTGGTGGGATACGAAAAGTTTAGTCCACTTTGAACTTTTAAATCCAAACTAAACGATAACAAAGGAGATCTACTGCGTGCAGCTTGAGCGATTAGAAGTCAGCGTTAGAAGAAAAATGAGAAAAATCTTCTTGTTAAGTGTTCTTCCATTAGGGTAAAGTGAGGATGATATTCCAAAGGCTGGAGAATTTTGAATGGGAAACGATGCCCCTCCCAACATATAGGCCAGAAACTGCTTCATCTGATTATCATTT
>NC_042999.1:146907925-146927925 GCF_006345805.1 Octopus sinensis
CCTTATCCAGATAATGTCTAATGTTTCATAGTAATGAAACAGTACGTTTTAATTATATATATAATATATATATATTATATATATATATATATAATATATATATATATATATATATATGTATAGTATATATATAATATATACTTGTATAGATATTTATATACATACACACATGCACGCACACACACACACACACACACACACATATATATATATAATATTAAGGCGGCGAGCTGCAGAACGTTAGCAAGTCGGGCGAAATGCGTAGCGTATTCGTTGCCGTTAGTCCTGAGTTCAATTTCGCCGAGGTCGACTTTGCCTTTCATCCTTTCGGGGTCGATTAAATAAGTACCAGTTACCCACTGGGTCGATGTAATCGACTTAATACGTTTGTCTGTCCTGTTTGTCCCCTCTGTGTTTACCCCTGTGGGTAGTAAAGAAATAAATCTATATATATATGGTTGTATATATTGCGCTATATGTCGAGTCATATGTGCGGTGTGGCATGTTGGATATCTAATATGTTTCGCACTCCAAACATTTGAAATAGTATTCTTGAATTTACTTTATATTTATATAATCCGACAAGATTTTCTGATTACAAAACAGAATTCCATTGTCTGCGCGCAGTATGAGTTGGCAAATAAAGTTCTGGACAATTTTAAAAACGAACTGTTCTTTGATTATTCTTTTTTCATCTGAGACATGGACTATGAAATGTGTCATTCAGTACTTTTGAGTGGTAGAGAATGCAAATAAAATATATCGACATGAGATACTTTCAACTCCCACCAGGCACCTATAAGCATGTATATATTATACATATATATAAATATATATATTAAATGATATGAGGGAATATTATTCCAAACTTACAGGGAAAAATTCAATTTTGAAATACTAATCAATTTCACAAAATATAATATAATATTATATATATGTATATATATATATATATATATATATATATATATATATATATATATATACTCGTATATGTAGGGATGGATGGATGGATGCATGCATGGATGGATGGCTGTGGCTGGATGGCTGACTGACTGGCTGGCTGGCTGGCTGGCTGGCTGGCTGGCAGGCTGGATGGATGGATAGATGGATGAATATGTGTGCATAGCAATATAGCAAAAACTGTTTAACAAAACTAGAATGAATAAGTTAAAACTTTATGTTAAAACTTATTAACTGATTCTTAAGTATACTTACTGCACTTCAATTATTTTATACAAAGCAGACATCCTGACCCATGCACATCGCCCAAGTTTTATTCTTTTTTAAATTTTAATAAATGAACAATAGTTTCTCAATCGAACAATCATTTGAACGACATGTGTACATTATGTCTTAGACGCAAAACAATGTTTCTCTTCACTAACAAATCTAAAGTTGTGCAAAACTGATCAATAACTATCAAGTATTTGGTCAGAATCATTTATCAAAACCATCACTCTCTTCCCCTCCTTCTCTCTCTCTCTCTCTCTCTCTCTCTTCCCATGAGATCGCAATGAATACAACGGTGTACACAGGAGATAAGCAGTAAGCTCCAGTGAACCACAACGGCTTCGAGGTTCCAGTTCACCCATTTTTGTTTGAAGCTACCTTACATTAATTGCATCACTAATGTCCTTGAAAATGGCACTAACATAATAAATCTGAAATATCGTACATAAAATAAGAATCAATATTTATTACAGGAAACAAAGATGGCAAAGTGGTGAATTTAGTTGGTAGATCGTTGCTGAGTTTTCTCTCTCTCATTTGCTTATTCCTATTTCTACGTTCTCATTCAAAATCTCGTTGATTTAAAAATATAGGCAATAGTCATCTACTTGGGTCAAAGCAGTCTACCCGTACACTGTACCCCACACAGCTCAGTGTGCGGCCTTGTACTTACGTAAAAGAAGAGGAAAAAAATCAATAATTGTTATAGAGAAAAAAATAAAACAAACATGCTAACAGGTAGTTCTGCTCTCAAGAGAATTGAAGAGAAGATGTATTGCCGGATTGTTAATAAACAAAATCAATAGATAATTTGACTATCAACTTTAGCACTGTCTCTATCATGTCTCGAAACTCTTATCTAGACAGACCAGACAGCAAGTTACATACAAGCTTGGCTGTTTATTTTATAAGCATACACATAAAGGGAAAAGTGCCCATGTGTCTTTTACTTGTTTTATTTCAGATGTTATCACGTGTTTGCCACAACACGCTACACCCAACATCACCAATATCAACGACATGACAACTTCGAAGCACCACGAGGGTAAAATACATTAACATCAACAACATCATAACTATCACCACTACCACTACCGCCACCACCACCACCGCCACTACTATCATCATCATCATCACCGATGTGGTTAATATCCCACCGTCACAGCTATTATGAAGACATGAATAAGAAAAAAAAACGAAAGCAGAAAAAAAAATAAGGCCATCACCGACGCCATTATCACTATCAACAGAACTATCACCAATAATATAACTGTAAAGACGATCACAGATACGCAAACAATATCACCATTGACAACACCACCATTAAAAAAAATATTGAATTTAGTTGCGTAGTATAACGTTTGCTTCTCAGCCACATGGTTTTGGTTTCAGTCGTAACGCGTGGCACCTTGGGCAAGTGTATTCTATCATAGCCTCCGGCCGACTAAACCCGTCGTGTGTATGAATATATACATATAAGAGAAGAAAAAGAAGAAAAAAAAATGGAGGTTGGGAAGTTAATAATTGTTTATCAATAACAACAAATCCAACATCATTCCTTACAGCTGTTTCAATTAAAATTCAGTGAATAAAAATATTGAATTCATATGCCCTACACATAATATATTCAGAAGGAAAAGAATATACCCTTGAATGTTTTATATATGTGCTATAGATTCATTATACACCTCCTGCTTTAAGGAAATAAATTCCTCTAAAATATTAGGTATTGAACCAGCATTTCCTAGGATGACACCATCCCTTCACAAGGCTAACATAACTTCTTATATATATATATATACATATAAAATATAAAAAATAAACGTAAGTTTATATTTACATACATACACACACACACACACACACACGCATATATATATATATATATATATATATATATATAATATATATATATATATATATATATACATATATATGTATACATGTAAATATAAACTATATAAACTAACGTTGATTTTTTTTTATAAACGGTAAAGTGAGTGTATTAGATTTATTTTCGAACTGTTATAGCTGTTTGTTGACAAATTTTTTCCGCTTAGTAAGGGTTATTTACCCAATGTTTCGGCAGTTTTAACGGCGTCTCTGCGTTCGAAAATAAATTATCTTATTTGTATCTTGATACAAACACACACACACACAACACACACACATTATATATATATATATATATATATATATATACATATATATGTATACATGTAAATATAAACTATATAAACTAACGTTGATTTTTTTTTATAAACGGTAAAGTGAGTGTATTAGATTTATTTTCGAACTGTTATAGCTGTTTGTTGACAAATTTTTTCCGCTTAGTAAGGGTTATTTACCCAATGTTTCGGCAGTTTTAACGGCGTCTCTGCGTTCGAAAATAAATTATCTTATTTGTATCTTGATACAAACACACACACACACACCACACACACATATAT
Organism: Octopus sinensis; assembly: GCF_006345805.1. Taxonomy (NCBI): domain Eukaryota; kingdom Metazoa; phylum Mollusca; class Cephalopoda; order Octopoda; family Octopodidae; genus Octopus; species Octopus sinensis. The sequence goes on from NC_042999.1 coordinate 146,911,609, forward strand.
ATATATATATATATATATATACACACAGAGGGAGAGAGAAATGCTTATGTGTGTGTGTGTCTGGCAACTGGTGTTTGTGTGTTTACGTTCCTGTAACTTAGCGTTTCAGAAAAAAAAGAAGGAAACAAACACTGATAGAATTAATACGAGACTTACAAAAAAAGAAATTAATGAATGGATTTGTTTCATTCGGCTAAAAATTCTTGAAGGTCATCGAAGTCTAATAGTAAATGGTAAAAGGCATAAGATAATGATTATGGCTGAACTGTCTTTGATACTGAGTCGACTAAATCTGGGTGACCTGGGGCTAAACACTAAGAACAACACGATCAATATTACCATAAGCACCACCATGACCACTACGACGACGACCACCACCACCACCACCATCACCACCGTTAATGATACCAGCAATGCATAATCTCACTTCTTAACTCCGGCATCACCCGTTGTTAACATTAATATGAAATGACTCACATCGGGATGAGGGTTAAAAGTTGCCAGCAGCCCTACCCACAACCATCGATGCCGCATAAGTTTCAAGCACGCCAGAAATACCAAGCCCTATCAACCATCAGCTCTTGCACCAATATCATCATTACGGCTACCACCAGTACCGTCACCACCACTACCACCACCACCACCACCACCACAACCACCATCACCACCACCGACACCACCACAACCACCATCATCATTATCATCATCACCATGATCTTCATCATCACCACCACCACCATTACCACATCATAATGATCCTCATGATCATAACATCTTCATCATCATGCTCAATATCATCATCATCATCTCATCATCATCATCATTACAATCACCATCGCCACCATCCTCGCCACCACCACTACAATGGTGGCGCAGCTTAAAGACGATACGAGTACTTAAATTCTCCGTAGTCTCAAGACTAGCACTTTTACAAAACCACCACCACCACCACCACCACCACCCCACCACCACCACCACCACCACCCCACCACAACAACCACCACCACCAACAACAACAACAACACGAGCATTAACAACAGCATCACCGCAATCACCACCAAAATCTCTCGTTAAGAACGCCACCGACTCACAGTCCCATTACCGTTGCCATTAGCACAGAGATGTTCACCACATCATCACTAATAGTCTGTAAGAGCTTCACCATCACTGAGCAGCATGGTCTTCAAACAATCACACCAGTATCACCATTAATACGAATGATAACAAGGCCAGCAGCAGCAACAGCAGCAGCAGCAATAACGGCAGCAACTGCGGCAACCTCAGCAGCAGTAGCAGTTCCAGAATGTAATGAAAAGACCGCTGAACAGGAAGTAACAACAACAAAGAAACACATTTAAGCAATAACACGATCATCATCACCACCACCACTAATACTGCTACTACTACTACTACTACTACTACTACTACTATACTACTACTACTACTACTACTACTACTACTACTACTACTACTACTACTACTACTACTACTACTACTACTACTACCACCACCACTACTACTACACTAAATAATAACAATATGCTCAGGACAGTAACGACCCGAATATCAATAGCAATGATTATGAATGGTGGTAAGGTGTCAATATCACCAAAGCAACGGCACCAGTTACAAGAACAACAATGGCTACTACAATAACAACACCAATAACATCAACAGCAGCAACAACAACAATATAACAAGTGAAAGAAGCGTGGCTGATTGAACTGGCAGAAAGAGCAGCTTAGACTTCCTGGAATACATCTCGATGGTCGTTTAAAAATCCCGCATTAGATAACGTGAATCTAGTCTCATTTTGAGCCGAGAATCACGTTATCTAACGTAATAGACGGGATCAAAGTGATAGGTGAATAAGATCTGTTAAACAACAAAAACGAATAAAATCGAAGTCTGTGGGAGTGGCTTGGTTTGCTAGAAATAGCAGCTTAATCAGCTTCAAATCGCACATAGGGTCTCAAGGAAAAGGAAACGTTGGGTATTGTAGACCAAGATGACACTAAAAAGCGATATGATCGCTGATAGTATCCCTTCCCTTGTAAGTCAGACTTGACCTGGGGTTCAAATGACAATAACGACTACGAATCAAGGACAATAGAACGAAATGTAAATAATATAATATTAATGATAAATACAAAGTTTCTGATGGTACAATGGTATTTGTAATGAGGGTGGAGATGCGTGGCTTAATGGTTAGCGGTGTTAGATTCATTACCGTAAGATTGTGTTTTCGATTTCTGAACTGAGCGACGCGTTGTGTTCTTGAGCAAAACACTTCATTTCACGTGGTCAACGACGATGGACACCATCACCGTGACTATTTTCTTTAATATCGTGGTTAGGGCGACGATGACCATAATGCAAAAAATTATTCAAATGATGATGATGATGATGATGATGATGATGGGGATAATGTCAATGATAACAGCAGGAGTGAAAAATCAGGACAACATAGAGAAGAAAAAAAACAGTAGTAACAGTAATATATGTTAGCTTCATGATATGTGGTAGCTTCATCCTCAAGATCATCGACATTATCATTAATCATCAGTGTTGTCATCATCATCATCGTCATCGTCGTCGATGTTATCATCATAACCACCACCACCACTACCACCAACTCACCATCACCATCCCCACAAACACTAACACAATCGGCACTACCAACACTACTACCAATGCAAACATCATCGTCACCACCACCACCATCTTCACCACCACCACAAACAACAACATCAAAAACAACAACAACATTGTTATCATCATCAACATCATCATACATATATACATACACATACACGTTGCCTGTGCTACAGCCATCACAGGCTATTTAAAGCAATATATAAAAGGAACGGGCAGATGACAACAGAGCATCTGCAGAACATTTGCAAACACATTACAGGAGAAACTAAAATGTAGAAATAAAACAAACATACACGAAAAACAGCAACAGCTAACACAAAAAAACAAAAAACAAAAATGAAGGAAAACGCACAAACAAGCAAAACCAAGAACGAAAAACAAAAATAAACTATTAATATAACGTAAACACCAAGGATATCAGCAATAAACATGGCAGCAGATTTATTAGTATTTTATTGATTGGACACATTAGCTGTGTTTTGTTGGAGATATCTATGAGATTGGATACAGAGGAGGATAGATTCGGCGAAGACAACTGGTTTCTGAAATGACTGTGTGGTCAGGTTAGGCTTAACATATATTCTTGTATTTGTTTCAGCCAGTTGAATACGGCCATGTTGGGGCAGCTCCTTTAGTCGAGCAAATCTTTGTTAAGCCAACTACTTATTCTATCGGATTCTCTTTTGCCGAGCCGCAAAAGTTACAGGGACGTAAACATCGGTTGTCAAGCGATGATGGTGGTGGTGGTGGGGACAGACACAGACACACAAACATATACGTGTATATATATATATATATATATAATACAACTTATAAAATAAGGGCAAAAGAAAAATTCTAATGCCAAATATTTTGGTCTTATTTTATAAGTTATTTATAAATTTAAACTTTAAAGGTATTTTTTGATATGCTGGCCATTGATAAATTCTTTTTTCGAAAAAAATTTTATCCTACATTAGTTATATATATATATATGTGTGTGTGTGTGTGTGTGTGTGTGTGTGTGTGTGTGTGTCTGTGTGTACACGACGGGCTTTTTCAGTTTCCTTCTACCAAATCCACTCACAAGGCTTTGGTCAGACTGAGGCTATAGAAGACTGAACCCGGAACCATGTGATTAGTAAGCAAGCTTCTTACCACACAGCCACTCCTGCGCCTATAATATATATATGACGGGCTTCTTTCAGTTTCCTTCTACCAAATCCAATCACAAGGCTTTGGTTGGCCCGGGGCTAGAGTAGAAGGCACTTGCCGAAGATGTCACGCAGTGGGACCGTACACGGAACCATGTGGCTGGTAAGCAAGCTACTTACCACGCAGCCACACCTGCGCCTATATATGTGTAAATGACTCGACTGTGACCATCCTAAGTTTTAGAACTTGAAGGGTTTTAGTTGAAAACGTCGAGCCTAGCAATTATTTTTAAAGCCTAGTACTTTCCGTTTTTGCTTTTGCTGACCTGCTAAATTACATAGACATAAACAAACCAATAACGGTTGACAAGTAGTGTTGTGGGTCTCTCACCACCACACCACATGTGTGTATATATGTGTGTGTATGTATGAGTTTGTGGGTACGATGGGCTTCTTACAGTTTCAATCTACCAAATCCAATTTGATAAACCTGAAACTATTAGAATACATTTATCCAAAGCAAAATTGCCACACGGTAGGCTTGAACCACGAATCATATGGTTAGAAAGCAAACATCTTGCCACATAATCGCGTGTGCACCTCCCTCTCCCCCTCTTCCCCCTCTCTGTCTCTCTCTCTTTCTGTCTGTCTGTCTGTCTCTCTGTCTCTCTCTCTCTATATATATATATAGATACGCGCGCGTGTGTGTGTGTACGTGTGTGTGTGTTTGTGTGTGTGCATGTGAGTATGTGTGTAAAAAGATTCTCTTTGGCCATGAATGACACATAGAAAATTCCCATCCGAGGCACATGTTGGGGTAAGGTTCTTATGGCAGACCAGCAGTCGCACATGCGTACAAGCCTCTCATCTCCACGCCATCGATGTTATCCAAGAGAAAGGGAATGGTCGATACAACTTTGCACCAGTAACGTTACAACAGATTTCCACCTCTGAGTGAATTGGAGCAATGTGAAATAAAGTGTCTTGCTCAAGAGCACAAGACACAAGCCGGTCTGGGAATCGAGCTCACAACCACTGAGCCATGCACCTTCACATTTTGCCTTTTTTAAATATTTTATGTAGGTTTATATATATATATATATATGTATGTGTGTGTGTGTGAGTGTGTGTGTGTGCATGCCCGTGTGTTTAAACACAGACATAATTACAGTTGGTTCAAATGAGAATAGAATCACCAGCCTCACACAGAACAGTTTTGTGGTCGACCTAAAAGTATATGGCAAGTTTATGATAAATGTGAAAGTGAGCCTTGATATGCTTACAACATTCTCAAAAGATAAACTGGTGGTGTTTGGTCAGGATAAACTGTTCTAAGTGATGGTTAAAGAAGAGAAACAGTAAGCTGGTCCAGCAATACCTCTGTCAATGTACTGGCCATTTCTCAATTTTTTTTAAAAAAAGGTTGTCGGTATTTAAAGATGGGTGATTAAATATTATAACAAAGAACGCGTGACCAGAAATATAGCACTGAATAAAAAGCAATCCATCATCCTCGGGGCTTTCAGCACACAATAAATCAGTGACTATGGCTACAACTAAAAGATTAAAATATAAAGCCAAATATTACGTCAAATAGGGGAGATAAACCTAAATAAATCGTAGTTTAATATAAACAGCTCAATATCTGCAAAAGATATCCTATTACAATAAGAATTTGATAACTAATGGAGGTCTCTCTAAAGAAGAAATGATGGGACGGAGAAAATAGCCGGAGAGTCAACTGGAGTGTTAACATACCGCATGCATGTAGCTCATATCGCAAAAATCTACCTTTGACCTTCTGAGTTGGACATTGCAAGAAATTATCGACATAAATGTAAGAACTCCGGTATTTTCAGGAAAATTGAACAAGAGAGGGGGTTGGACAGATTAGATTTTCTACACAAGGGAGATGGTCGTGGTTTTAAATCTATATTAAAGCTATAACTAACCCGGTTTATAACACCGAAGCAATATAATCAGCAGACAAAATGTTCAGTATCTCTCTCGCTCAAGCTTGCAAGTACGAAAATGAAAATGTCATTACGATAGGTAATGGTCTTCAAGAGAGACATATAATAAATGTTGTTACGTATCTCTTTACAAGTGATATAGACAAATCTATTTAAGATTTCAGAATTATCTAAGCTAGTTTACATAAAATGCAGAATTAATCACTTGATAACTGTATGCACAAGGAACATTTTACCATAGATATGGTAGAATAATGTCTTCTTGAGGCATTTTGTGGTGGGTCTCTTAGAGTAAATATAGAAAAGAAGCGAAAGAAAGAATAATAACAAAGGAAGATGAATATATTAAGACTGACAGGTCACAAGAATTATTGGTGAAGCATAAGTATTTGAGTAGAAAGCAAATTTATTCACTAAGAAAGATATGTGGTTTGGGATCAGAAACAAACACGCACTCTTATGAAATGCTGCTGCGTTTTGGTATCAATACCCTAAAAAAAATTATAGAAAGAAGGATGCATATTTGATCCATTAATGAGAAAATTCAAGATACAATGACTTTTACACCCATAATAATCGCTGCAATGCTATACGACCATTTGACCCGGACCAAAGTGTCGCTCTTACTCCGAGAAAGAACGTAGTTGTAAAATTAGAACTTTATAGATTATTACAATACCTGAATTGATAAAAATCTGCAAGACATTCTTAAAGTTTAGAGAGGAAACAGTTGCGCAGCGTATGGTGAATAAACGGAGCTCCATTTTATATAACCCTACCACCGAGCAGGATGTATGCATATGTACATACATAAGGATAAACCTTCATATACTTAGAAGTATGCATGAATAAATATATCCCATCGGTTAATGTTACAGTATCTCCTGGAATTAACTTATACATACAGCCCTGTATTTGAATACAGTACACGTTCATGCATTTAAAATGAGGTATCATATACACACTCGAGGGTTAAAGACGAAATAGCTATGTATAGAGATTGCATGAGTAAAAATCGTCGCAGCCCTCCGTCGGATACGACAATGAGGGTTCCAGTTGATCCGATCAACGGAACAACCTCCTCATGAAATTAATGTATAAGTGGCTGAGTACTCCACAGACGCGTGTACCATTAACGTAGTTCTCGTGGAGATTCAACATGACAAAGAGTGTGACAAGGCTGACCCTTTGAAATACAGGTACAATAGAAACAGAAAGAACGAGTGAGAGAAAGCTGTGGTGAAAGAGTACAACAAGTTTCGCCACCGCCCTCAGCCGGAACTTCGTGGAGCTTTATCTGTTTTCGCTCAATAAACACTCACAACGCCCGGTCTGGGAATCGAAACCGCGAGTCTGCTGCTCTAACAACTGGGCCATTGCGTCTCCACTTTAGTGAAGAGATATAATCAATGTTGCTTACAAATATGCATTCACATATGACTGATTCACATATCCACAAATGGGATCTGTGAACATTTGACTAATTTACACATATTCACGTATCCTGTAACTCTTTTCACACAGACAAGAAAGCTTTGTCACTGTGTCAGTGACAGTGCTGTAAAGTTTAAAATAATAAAAAAAAAACTTAAAAGTAAAACATACAAGCAATATCTTTTACAATAAAGTCATTCATGTCAAGCAGAAATGTCCCCTCCTCCCACCACACAAATACATATGCATATTTGAATCTATGAATCGTGTGTATAACGTGAGATAGATTTACATGCATATAGAATTTTATAGAAGATATACGTTTACTTGATAAAATAGATAAACGCGATATACAGAAAATAACTTTATTCAAATATTCACTCGTGCACATATACACATATACTTCTATACACACACACTTGTTTCTGACAGAAAAATTATTTAAAACATATATCTAACTTATATTAGACTTACTGAGTGTCTTCGGTTCAACTTCAAATTGCATCCGGTACTGGAGCTTATGCATATCGTTATCAGATAATATTTCATTTGCTTTTAACATATATTTCTTTGTATATTGTCAAAAGTGTTTATGTGTGTGTGTGAACATGGATGTATATGAGAATGTGTTTTTGTAATTTGCAAATGATAAGTGATATTTAAATCTAACGTGTTTGGTTATCCACTCAAGAGTATTCTATTTTTAACTACAATTAATATTGCCAAACTAACTGCGGAGCTTGAAGCATTCCAACGCCACCACACTAAAAAATTGAAGCAGTGCAGCGGATGAGCTACAAGGATAGGCTGAGAAAACTACAGCCTTTCTCACTGGAACGAAGGCGTGAGAGATATGCAATAATATACATAGGGAAAATCCTAGAAGGGCTAGTACCTAAATTTGGCAGTGAGTGTTATACAAATGCCAGAACTGCTATCGTATTGTACAAAAGGTACCATTCACTCCATCTAATTTCAGGACCAGGTATTGCAACAGTTTAGGGTTCAAATGCTCACAGCTCTTTAATGGCCTGCCACAAAAATTAAGAAATTTGCATAAGGTGGAAATAGATGTCTTCAAAAAGGAACTAGACATCCTCCTCTCCACAATACCGGATGAACCAACAGCCTGACATGAGGTACCGACGAGGGTAGCAGAATGAAACTCATTTATACACTAAATGTGCGAACAGCTGGGTCAAAGGCACATACAGGAGTAGTGATGTGAAACACCCAAACTGAGGAAGTCAGAAAGACCATGGTGGTACTCCAGCATGACCACGGCCGCATGGCTGTAACGAATAAAAGAGTATATAATAAAGCTCTCGACAGAATGCGGTGAGCTGACAAAATCGTTAGCATATCGGGCAGAATATATAGCGGCCATTTTTTCCGGCTCTTTACATTCTGAGTTCAAATATCGCAGTAGTCGACTTTCCCTTTCTTCCCTTTTGGGGTTGATAAAAATTGTCTGTTGAACACTGGAATCGATGTAATCCATCTCAGGAAAGGCTTTTTTACCTGATTAGAAAGAGTGTAATACGGTTGTCTGTTAGAATACTCTCTGCTCGATGGAAGCAGGCTTGACCTGCCTGAGTGGTTAAGAAACTTATGTTGCAATTTCGAGAGATATCGCGATCGATCCCACTTCTTGACATTCTAGATAATTTAATTTAACATCTCCCCAGTCAACTGAGATTTTGTTAGTGAAATTGGATAGACGGAAGATTAGCGGATTAAGCATACCTGTAATTCAAAAGACCGAATTTGTCATACACTATATTATATTGTTTCTACCAGAGGATCATGAAAAGCGTACAAGTATCTGCGTACGTCATTTGAAAAATAACTCAATGAACACCTGGAACAACAGATCCTTGATCAGTTATGACGATGATCATGCAGTTATTCGATGAACTGCACAATCTATTAGTTCACATGTAAATAGATGAGTATTCCACAGACGCTTGAACAAAATGAGTGTGACAAAGTGACTAATAAACGATTAACCATTGACCCACAGACACAATATATCCGACGGCTTGACACACACTTTCCGCCCACGAGATTTCACTCACTGAGGTTTCGTAAACCGAGAAGCAGCACTGTGGAAGCGAGCCCGAGATCTCCCGACTGTCAAGCGAAATTCTAACCAAAAGAGCTACATGGGGTGCCGAAATGTTTCTGGTTTTATGGGTATTGTGAAAGGCCTGACTGGAGACCCAACCTTCCAAGGTCTTTCTCAAGGTTTAGAAAAACTGAAGGACCGCAGCAATAAGTGCCTGAATCTGAGGCCCTAAATTTTGGGGGAGGAGGCCAGTCGATTAGATCAACCCTAGTACGCAACTGGCAGTTAATTTATCGACCCCGAAAAGATGAAAAGCAAAGTCGACTTCGGCGGAATTTGAACTCAGAACATAAAGACAGGCGAAAGACCTATTTCTTTACTACCCACAAGGGGCTAAACACAGAGAGGGCAAACAAGGACACACAAACGGATTAAGTCGATTCTATCGACCCCCGTGCGTAAATGGTACTTATTTAATCGACCCCGTAAGGATGAAAGGCAAAGTCAACCTCGGCGGAATTTGAACTCAAAACGTAGCGGCAGCCGAAATACCTATTTCTTTACTACCTACAAGGGGCTAAACACAGAGAGGACAAGCAAGGACACACAAACGGATTAAGTCGATTCTATCGACCCCAGTGCGTAACTGGTACTTATTTAATCGACCCCGTAAGGATGAAAGGCAAAGTCGACCTCGGCGGAATCTGAACTCAGAACGTAACGGCAGACGAAATATCGCTAAGAATTTCGCCCGGCGTGCTAACGTTTCTGCCAGCTAGCCGCCTTGAAGAGAAGAATATACTGAATAATATCATAATTAACTCATCCTCCTATATTTTCTTCTATCCAAAGCCAGAAATAATATATTTGCATTGCACGCTCAGAATATATATTGTTGAGAACGACGAAGGTTCAGCTTGCTTTATTTAGAGCATGTCTATAATGAAGGGAAGTCAGTTCTTAGTCAATATGAATCGAATGATTTTGAAGTCGGACATCATTTTATCAAGAACCGACTCAGCAAAAATAACAGGGTACGTGACCGAACATTTTGAATTATTGATATACTGTGGAGAGATAAAACAAATGTGGTATCGATCAGATCTATCTATTTATCTATCTGTTTGCTTCTACTCACATACTACACACACATACATACAGACGCACACTTACTCTCTCTCTCTCTCTCTCTCTCTCTCTCTCTCTCTCTCTTTCTCTCTATTTCCAAACATATCACGAAATGAATGTGCACTAAACACAGAACTTGTGTCACTAAGTCAATCTGCTTATTTAATACATGTGATTCTAACCAAATATGTGAGTGATACTTGCCTTCGTTTGCTCACTCATATACGTATATGTGAATGTGTGAGTGCATATATGTGTGTGTATGGGTCAGAGTATGTGTGTATGTGTGCGTGTGTGTGTGTTTATGCTTCTATCTATATTGTATGACGTCAAATATTTCAATATGCTGTCGGTCAGATAGAAAACATTATAGATATATAGTCTCGTTATATTTTATTAGTAATATGATTACCATTCTTACTTCTACATCATTAATTCTACTCTGACGTGAGACATCGGATCTTTTATTGTATTTCACTTAGCAATGTGCCGTCATGAATATGTTAGCAGTATATAAATGGTCCAGTTATGTTGCTTTTATTTTATAAGTTACAGTTACTTTGTTTGAACTGAAAAGAGCCATGATGTGTATTATGCCACGTTGTATAATTAGAAAACTTAATCAACTGGAATCAGTCGTAAAACTGATATAATAAAGAGGCGTATCACATGCTTTCCTCTGTGTAATGCGATACTTAACTCATTGTAGTGACTTTTGCTTTTCATGCTTTGCTTTCGACATCGAGAGAATGGAAACGAAATTCAATGAAGGGTTCTCAAAACATTATTGAATTTCGTTTTTCGCTAGTAAAAACAATAAAAAAGTGCAGCCCTGAATTTGGTAAATCATTTAAACTGCCTATTCTGGTTTTCATTAATTCGCCAAACTTATTGTCATTGACATGTATTTCAAGGTTTGGTTCCCATTAAGAAGTCTCGTTCCCACCAAGAAGTCTAATATTTCGCATTCTTCATATATTGGCTTCAAATTTTGGCACATGATCAGCAAGTTCGGGGGAGGAGTAAATCAATTACACCAACCTCAGTAATTCCTTTCTGCTCTAAGCACAAGGTCCGACATTTTTGGGGAGGAGGCCAGTCGATTAGATCGACCCCAGTACGCAACTGGTACTTAATTTATTGACCCTGAAAGCACGAAAGGCAAAGTCAACCTTGGCGAAATTTGAATTCATAACATAAAGACAGACGAAGTACTGCTAAGTATTTCGTCCGGCGTGCTAACGTTTCTACCAGCTCGCCGCCTTACATGAAACCCCGAAATTTACGGGTACTTACTTTATTGCTTTCGAAAGGGTGAAAGGCAAAGTCAACCTCGGCAGAACACAAAGACAGACAAAATACTGCTAAGCATTTCGCCCAGCATGCTAAAGTTTCTGCCAGCTAGCCGTTGACTCTCGTGCTCTAATTTGCCGAAATTTTGCTCTTGCAACGAATAAAGTCGCCTCTCTTCCACTACATAATATATTATGTAAGTTGTGTATGATATTACAATTTCTAGGGTAAATTTCTACTATATATATATATATAATATATATATATATATATATATATATATATATATATATATATATATATATGTGTGTGTGTGTGTGTGTGTGCGCGCGCGCGCGTGCGTGTGTGTGTGTGTATTATATATTCCTTTACTTGTTTCAATCATATTGACTGCGGCTATGATGGACCACCGCCTTTAGTCGAGCAAATGGACCCCAGAACTTATTCTTTGTGAGTCTAGTACTTATTCTACGGTCCCTTTTACCCGACCGCTATGTTACCGAGACGTAAACGCACTAATATCGGTTGTCAAGCGATGGTTGGGTGGGGGGCTCTAACACAGACACACAAACAAATATATATATATTATATATATATATATATATATATATATATACATATATACGACGGGCTTCAGTTTCCGTCTACCAAATCCACTCACAAAGCTATGGTCGACCCAAGGCTATAGTAGAAGACACTTGCCCAATGTGCCACGCAGTGAAACTGAACCCGGAATCATGTGGTTGGGAAGCAAGCTTTTTAGCTTTTTACTACACAGCCATTCCTGCGCTTATATATGTATGTATAGAATCAAACGTAAATGCTTATAACCTGACGTAACTGTGTCTGTGTGTGCGTTATATGTAGTCCAAATCTAAGGTACAAGTGGAATCGATAAACTTGAGCCAGTGACTTATGCTATTTATGTTATCGATCCTAAAATGGATAAACAGCAAAACCAATCTTTGCAACATTTTAAACATGACGTAGATGTGACAAGATTGAATATTATGTAGAATTTGTTACAGCGCTGTTTTGTTTCTAATCGCTTTGCAAGCCGAGACATGAAAAGAAAGAATAAAATGTTGCATTTTCTTTATAAATATCAGTTTTGTACGACAATATGAAACCTAAGTATCTTGGACAAACTTAATGCGTATTTTCTCTGTCTCTTTCTCGAAAGTATTATAGATGTAATTGATATGAATCAGTTGGACAACATTTGACCAAGCGTCATGGAGTTGCTTTTCTTAACTGTGGGTGGAAAAGATATACAACTACCCTTAGAGCCGAGAGTTGCTGTCTGCTGTTCGAGATAATAGAGATTACTGTCTTACGTAATTAAATGTGAAGTGTGAGGTTTAAAGCTGGAGTTTCCTTGTCAATCAAACATTCTGGTAATCTTGTTTAAATAAACAGAGTTTCTTCTTATGTGAATTTATAAAACAAAATCTGTGTAGGATAAAATGCGCACTTTGTCACATGTTTGTTGAGGATTAATACCTAGGGATTTAAATTCATAGCCCCAGCTAACTTTTATTGATTACACTTACGGTCAACAACATTCCAGCTGTGACCATCTGCTGTTTGCCTTTTTTCTTCTTTCTAACATAAGTACTTCATATTTTGGCACCGGAACAACTCCAGTACTGGTCTGGTAATTTATCGACTCCAAAAGGATAAAATGCAAAAGTGAACTCGATAGGACTTGAACTCAAAAACGTAAAAACTTGAAGAAAAGCGGCGTGGTATTTTCTTTTTCTTTCCGACGACTTAACGATTCCGCTAACTCACGGACTTTCATAAGAAATCTACTATGTTATCCAATATGTCCTATAAATTCATAAACTGTGATTTGAATAAGATGTGGTTGTTATTTCTGGTATGTCAAGCCACCACACAGGGATACTTATCATCATAATGTTTTCACATTTTGTGCCGAAGTAACTCAGTCAGACAGGAATTCAGTTCCATGTCCTAAAAGTTGGATAAGATTGGAATAGGACAATAAAAACTGAGTGGTATAGCACATCAGAGAATAAAAACTGCAGCACACTTTACTAGGAGAATATCTGTATGAAATATTAAAATGAATTTAGTCCAGCGCTCTTTTTTTGGTGCCAACTTGTCAATTGGAGCAAGTTGATCGTTTTTTTTTATATATTTTGACGATTAGTATTGCTCAGATGGTGAAAATTTACAGATCTTGTAATGGACAGATAGTGATGTGGGGATGCGGTTTCATGCTGTAGATTACACATAGGGAAACTAGCTTAGTCAGGGAACATATTGTCGAAATAGCAAGCAATTTTCCTTCAGATTAAACTTCGCTGTCTAAAAACGAATATGTGAAAGTAGTATCTGTACGTGTCTGCACATGGTTGCACTCATATACACTCACGCTTACAAACACACGTTTGACTTACATTCAGATTTGCTTAAAGTTTTATATGGTTGCACACACGTTTCTCTCTCGTTGCATGTGTGTATGTGTGTGTGTGTGCATGAGTTTACTAACTTCATCGAGGCTTTAAGACCTCAGTTTTTACCTTCTAGTAGAAATTATTTTGGTAGTAACATATTATTGAGTCTTTGATGTAGATCCACGTATACATGAAGATGAATGGTGGCTTATTTTCTCACTCGAATGCTTGCTACAGGAATTCAGATATTTTCCTCTACAAAAGGAAAATAGATTAGTATAACGCAAAATTTCATTACCGAAATAGTTCGCAAAACTGGGTAGAAATATAAGATAAGCCTGCAACAAACAGATCCACGTAGTTCTTCATAATTCCTCAAGGATTTAATACATCCAAAAAATATTATTCTTCCCTAAACTGATATCCTGGAATAATTTCATTGTTTAGTAAAGATTTAATAATGGAATGCAAAACTTTTTAACAAAACGAAAGTATAATTGTGTTTTCAATTATATCTATCTATCTATCTATCTATCTATCTATCTATCTATCTATCTATCTATCTATCTATCTATCTATCTATCTATATATATATATATATATAATATATATATATATATATATATTATATATATATATATATATATATCTTCTTTTCTTTCTAACATTATTCTTTCTTTCTGTAAGTTCTATGTGTATGTGTGTACGCGTGCGTATGTATGTGTGTCTGCGTATATTTTTACTTGTTTATGTAATAGGACTGGGAATTAATAAATTTGATTCAATTCTCACCATTAAACTCCCCATCGGCAAATGGTATGAGGTTGGTATTTTAAAAACTGCTTTAAAATGATACCATTAAATAATTGTACGTATGCATACATGAATCCATACATACGTATTATATATATATATATATATATATACCTGTGTGCGTGTTTGTGCTTGCTCATGTGCCTGTATATACATATATGTGTATGTTTGAATGTGCGTGTTTCTTCTAAAACGAACACTTGTTTTGGAACATAAACTTCTTTTTTGCTAGGTATGTATATGTGTATGTTGCAAGAGA
Source organism: Octopus sinensis (assembly GCF_006345805.1). NCBI lineage: Eukaryota > Metazoa > Mollusca > Cephalopoda > Octopoda > Octopodidae > Octopus > Octopus sinensis. The sequence goes on from NC_042999.1 coordinate 146,926,791, forward strand.
ATTGACGCCATATCATCTCTTATGATTTTATACATAAATCTACCACCTAGATGAACTTAACCATTGTACACATTATACTGTATATTATATAGTTTATATTTATAATATGCAATGTGCAGCTATATAAGCTATGTCGGATATTACACATTGTGATTTATATACTGTGTACTGCATTGTGGTGGATTGGATTAATCGTTAGACAAATGTGTTTTTCAGCTCTTTTCGTTATATGTTCAAGTACCTCCGAGGTTAAACATGCCATTTTATCCCTCCGGCTTCCATAAAATGAAGAACCAATCAAGTACAGTGGACGATTTAATTGACTTGCCTTGTCTTCTTAGAAATGACCGACGTTGTGTCTACGTCTGAAAATATTAAGACTGAATCGAAGATTCGTTAGCGCGTCGGCCGAATTGCCTCGAGGCATTGATGTTCTAAGTCCGAAACTCGCCAAGACCAAACGCTTCTTTCTAATTCTTTAGGATCTACAAAAGTATAGTACCGATCATCGAATAATTTTACTCGACAATCTTCATCCAAATATAAAGCCATGTGACAATATCACAAACAATTATTGTTATTGTAATTTTGATACTTTAATAATTATTAATACAGAAGTACATACTGTTTGTGTGATATGATAAAAGAACCGCTTGACAGCTGCAACTGAGTGGCTAAAACACTGTTGGACAACTTCTTCTCCAACTGACAACCCCAGCTGCGAAACCTGTCATTTTAGCTACGTTGTATTATTCTGAATCAAGATATTTTACTCACTTTGGCCTAGATGACCAATACTGAGAGAGTATAATGTACGACTAGCCGCGAGATACAGAATGGGATTCTTGTGAGACGTAAACACAGTAGCACACATAATGAATAGTTACATTAACCCTAGTATATTATCTTTTGTTGAATCATCTAGAAGAATAAAGGCAGCTTTTATGACTACCCCGACGTGGCTTCTGTGTCTTCCGGAAATAATGAGGGTATCTTATTTGAGCTTTTCTTATAACAAAGTTCTGTTTGCAAGAAAATGGACTCAGGAAAAGTCACCCAATGACTATACGGTAGGTTTAAATTAAACCTGGTAATGTATTAAGCCTATTTCAGCGATATTTTTATTACCAAACAT